>NC_090749.1:102062875-102110375 GCF_036898095.1 Palaemon carinicauda
CCAAGATCTGTTGGAGAAAAAGGTGATCAGGAGGGTAAAGTCCATCAAGTTTCAAGGGAGGCTGTTTTGTGTTCCCAAGAAAGACTCGGGGAAACTCAGAGTCATTCTGGACTTGTCACCACTCAACAAGTTCATAGTGAACCACAAGTTCAAGATGTTAACGTTACAACACATAAGGGCCTTACTGCCCAAGAGGGCATATACCGTCTCCATCGATTTGTCAGACGCATAATGGCACGTTCCAATAAGTCGCCGTCTCTCCCCCTACCTAGGATTCAAGCTACAACAAAAACTTTATGCTTTCAGAGCGATGCCCTTCGGGCTAAACATAGCCCCAAGGATCTTTACAAAGCTTGGGAGCGCAGCGCTCAAACAGTTACGCCTAAAAGGGTTCCAAGTAGTAGCCTACCTGGACGATTGGTTGGTGTGGGGCAGCATCCAGAGCAGAATGCTTGCAAGCTTCCTACAAGTGATTCAGTTCCTCGGAATATCTAGGTTTCATGATCAACAGAAAGAAGTCTCGTCTTTCTCCAGCTCAGAGGTTCCAGTGGTTGGGAATTCACTGGGATCTAGTGTCACACCGTTTTTCCATTCCGATGTCAAAGAGGAAGGAAATAGCGGGGTCTGTCAGGAGACTTCTAGGTTCCGAGAGGATATCAAGACGCGAACAAGAGAGGGTTTTGGGCTCTCTTCAGTTTTGCATCAGTAACAGACCAGTGCTAAGAGCACAGCTAAAAGATGCAGCGGGAGTATGGAGAACCTTTGCATCGAAAGAGCGAAGGGACTTGAAGAGACCGGTCCCCACTTCGACTACGTTCTCTTCTCAGACCGTGGTCTCAAGCCAGTCGTCTAAAGAGGTCTCTACCTCTTCAGCCATCCCCCCCGTCAGTGACAATCCACACAGACGCCTCAAAGGTAGGGTTGGGGGGGTCACTCCCATCGGAAAAAAGTGCAAGGGACCTGGTCCAAGCTATTTGGGACTTTTCACATAAACTTTCTAGAAGCTATGGCAGTGCTTCTTACCCTGAAGAAAGTATCCCCACGTCACTCGACTCCATGTAAGGTTGGTACTGGACAGCGAGGTGGTAGTGAAATGTCTGAATCGGCGGGGATCGAGATCCCCACCTCTCAACCAGGTAATGTTAGCCATATTCCGACTGGCGGAGAAGAAGAAGTGGCACCTGTCAGCAGTTCACCTTCAAGGAGTCCGGAATGTGACCGCGGACGCTCTATCTAGGGTTACACCGATAGAGTCGGAATGGTCCCTAGACGCAGGATCATTCTCCTTCATCTTGAGACAAGTCCCAGAACTGCAGATAGACCTCTTCGCGACGAAGGACAACAAGAAGCTGCCGAAATATGTGTCCCCATACGTGGACCCCCTTGGCGGAAGCAGTAGATGCGATGTCCCTCGATTGGAACAGATGGTCCAGGATCTACCTGTTTCCCCCTCACAATCTGATGTTGAGGGTCCTCAACAAACTGAGATCCTTCAAGGGAGTAGCAGCAATAGTGGCCCACAAGTGGGCCGAACAGTGTATGGTTCCCTCTAGCTCTAGAACTACGACTGAAGTTTCTACCACTCCCGGACCCAGTTCTGTCCCAGCAAGTCCAGAAGTCGACTGTCTACGCTTCATTACAGAAAACCCGAACCCTGCAGCTCATGATTTTCTCTCCCTAGCGGTGAAGAAACGGTTCGGAATCTCGAAAGATAGCATCGACTTCCTGGAAGAATACAAGTGTAAGTCTACTAGGAGGCAGTACGAATCTGCATGGAAGAAATGGGTAGCCTTTGTCAAAGACAAGAACCCACAAGAGATCTTTACGGAGTTCTGCCTATCCTTCTTCATTCACCTCCACGGGACAGGGGGCTGGCGGCTAACACAATTTCTACATGTAAGTCAGCTCTGACAAGACCCATTCTATATGCCTTCCAGGTAGACCTCGCTAACGAGATGTTTAATAAGATCCCGAAGGCCTGCTGCTAGTGCTTAGACCATCAGCTCCTCCAAAGCCTATTTCGTGGTCGTTAGACAAAGTCCTTCATTTTGCCTCATTACTGGATAATGAGGAATGTGCATTGAAGGACCTGACTCAAAAAGTGATCTTCCTTTTTGCCCTTGCTTCTGGGGCCAGAGTTAGTGAGATTGTGGCCCTCTCGAGAGAGGAGGGCCGAGTTCAGTTCTGGATGGGGGAGAACTGAACCTGTTTCCGGACCCTACGTTTCTCGCTAAGAACGAGTTGCCCACCAACAGGTGGGGTCCCTGGAGAATCTGCCCTCTGAAAGAAGATGCATCTTTATGTCCCGTAGAATGCCTAAAGGTCTATCTTCGTAGAACTTCAGACTTCCATGGGGGCCAACTATTCAGAGGAGAAAACATCGGGCTCAAATTTATCTTTAAATCAGCTTAGGGCGAAAATTACATATTTTATTCGCAGAGCGGATCCTGACAGTTCACCCGCAGGTCATGATCCGAGGAAAGTTGCTTCATCCTTAAACTTCTTTAACTTTATGGATTTTGAACACCTTCGTTCATACACTGGCTGGAAGTCTTCCAGGGTATTCTTTCGCCACTATGCTAAGCAAGTGGGAGCAGCTAAAGAGGTCTGGTGGTAGCAGTTGGTTGCGTCGTTAACCCTGCTGTCTAACTCTGCGAGGAACAGTGGAATCATTTGGGACTTTGATTCTTGGGGTGAGGTGGTTAGTTATATGCGTTGATATAACTAGTAGTGAAGGCTCTGAGAGCCCACCAGTGACTGTTCCAGCATTATGGTGATGGTAGCACAAGTACAGACAGGTGTGCCAAGCGTTTGCTAACGCTAATGTCAGCAAAGTAGTTACATGGACGTTAACTTTGATACCCTGGGTGTGTGGCAAAGTGACCTATTTGTTTTCTTTCAGATACACCATTCATCCATGCACTACGGTACTTGTGTAAATTGTTGGTCATCCACCTATCATATGTACATATTTATGGTGACCATGTCTATTTATTGTTACTCAATAAACTTGTTCTCGGGAACCTTGCGTCTCCTTCACCTATATTGATTTCATGTCATTTATTGAGCATTTAGCCTATGTATACTTAATCGGGGATATCTATAATAGCCTATTCCTTAATGCAAAGCCTTGTTGCAACTGGTTTATACTTTCCTTAGCATAAAGGACTCCACCCCTCTCTGAGGACGGTGGTGGCAGCAAGTTTAATCCTACGCAGATATAACCTTTTTGTCTAATTTTACTTCGACCAGGGTGCTGGTCGGGATTTTTCCCTTGGATGCTGTAGTTCCGTAAGGACTATGCTTTACTTCATATAGAGTGAGACCACTATATTGTATTGGCTTGCGAGTGATTCATACATAGGTATATGTACTCTTCGTTCGTTTCTAGAGTCTAGTAGGACTCCTCCCTGTAGGGGGCAGGAAGCGCTTTCATGGCTTATGATTAGTGAAAAGATGTATAACGGTAACATCTTAGGTCTTTCAGTCGAGTTGACTAAGAAACATTCCTGAGGAGTATGGCACGTATTGAGAATCCACAGATACAGTAATGCTCTGGTATACTTCCATCAGGACGACATGGCTTGAGCCCAAAAAACGGATTTTGAGCGAAGCGAAAAATCTATTTTTGGGTAAGATAGCCATGTCGTCCTGATGGACCCGCCCTGTTCCTTTTCAAAAAAAAAAAAAAAAGAGTGAAAAGGGTTGTAGGACCCCTCCCTACATACAGTATCTGTAGCACCTCGTGTATCGCTACAAGGAATACAGATGGCGCCGCGAGCGGCGCAGGGCACGCTTTCGAAACGGGGAGGAGAGATGCCTTACGAACGGCTCCCCCCTATCGTTTTCGTTTTCTTGCCATTTGACCCCTACGAAGTGTTAACTCTATTCGGGGTATAGATTGCTATGAGGCGTGTCAAGAATACGTCCACTGATATTTACGATATCCCTAAGGTCTTTTTTAGGGATACTCGCTCCAGGAGTTAGAATTCTGGGTACCTGAAGGTAAATTCTCTGGGAATATCGCCGTAGTTGTAATATACCCTAGGAAGCTGCCTTTAAGGAACTTCCATCAGGACGACATGGCTATCTTACCCAAAAATAGATTTTTCGCTTCGCTCAAAATCCGTATATATATATATATATATATATATATATATATATATATATATATATATATATATATATATATATACACAGTATATATATATATATATATATATATATATATATATATATATATATATATATATATATATATATATATATATATATATATATATATACACAGTATATATATATATATATATATATATATATATATATATATATATATATATATATATATGTATATATATATATATATATATATATATATAAATGTGTGTGTATGTGTGTGGGCGGACAGATGTAGTAGCTGTAAAGGAAATGATTTAACATGGATACAAAGTAAAGTGTACGTACTTTATTGACATTGAATTTGCATTGATAATATTCATTAGTTATTCCTGAAAGTACTAATAAAAATATATGAACATATTTAGCAGTTTTAAAGAAAAGTAATTTTTCAATATTAATCTTACCCGATGATCATGTAGCTGTCAACTCTGTTGCCCGACAGAAAAATCTAAGGTCGGGATACGCCAGCGATCGCTATACAGGTGGGGGTGTACACAACAGCGCCATCTGTCGAGTAGGTACTCAGGTACTTCTTGTCAACAAGAACTCAATTTTTCCTCTGTCGTGCCACCGGCAAGACCTACTTGGATACGCTGTTGTTTCTGGAGTTGTTTTTCACGATTTTGGTGATGTATTCGCTCTAGATTTTAGCCTTCGCTATTCAGGAACCTTTATCATTAGCTTATCAAGCTTTTTGATTAGATTTGGATTAATTGTTAATGAACTTTGCTAGATTTTGGAATTCCCCCTTGACTATTTCTAGAATTCAAGATGTCTGACCATTCTCAAGTCCCTAAGTACAGGCAGTGTAGCGTTAGGGCTTGTTCTAGGCGTCTTCCGAAGGCCTCCATAGATCCTCACACCGTTTGTTCCAATTGTAGGGGTAAATCCTGTCAATTGGAAGATCGATGTGAGGAATGCGCTGGGCTTTCGGAATTCGATTTTAACGAATTCCTAAAGAATGCAGGTAGGCTAGAGAAGGATAGGATCAGGAGGAGTTCTTCTCGCTCTTTTGATTTTTCCTCTCCCCATGCCCCTCAACCTACTCCTTCCCCTGTAGTGGTGACTCCCGACCCTGCTACTAGTGCTCAACCCTCCATGGCGGACATGATGCGTGCCATTCAGGCTCTTGGTGACAGAGTGGAGTCATTAGCTAATGACCGGAATCAACTTTTGGCAGATGTCAAAGAGTTGAAAGCGCAAAGTGCAGTGGGAAGTGTAGTGAGTGCAAGTGAAGTGAAAAGTGTCAGTGTCAGTGTTGCGCATGAGGGTACATCTGTTCGTGCCAGTCGTCCTCCCAGTCCGGGACCTCTTGCAAGCTCCCAAGCCCAGGGGAGAAGCAATGTCGAAGGACCAAAGGGTTCGACAGGCCTTGATCAGCGTACGGATGTACCCTCAGTGGTTGCGGACGTATCTGTCAGAGATCGTCCCATCCACAAACAGACGAATGAGCCCTATCATTCCTCGTCTGTGGAAGAAGTTTCGAGGAAGAAACGTTGGACCAAGGTCTCACGACCTCTCAAGCGTAAGGTCCCTTCCGAGCGAGTCCAACGGCCCAGGTGTAGCCACTGGGTCAGTTCGGACTCGCCGCAGTCTTCCGAAGACTGCACACCTCCCAAGAGAGGTAGAGTGGTTCCGCAGCAGGCAACTACTCCGTCTGTTGCCGCACCAACCACGGTAGATCCTAAGTGGTCCATGCTGCAGACTATGCAGTCTCAACTTGCTTCCTTCATGCAGGAGTATCGTGCTGAGAAGGTTGACACTGCACCAGTTAACCTACAACCTGCCACGGTTGTGCGCTCAGCAGATACTGCGGCTGCCTGCTCCCACACTCCACCTGTGAGAGCTCCACCACCGATGCGCAGTCGACCCTGCCAGACGCATGTTCATGCTGCACCCTCCGTTGACATGCGTGAGCTACCGCATCAGCAGTGGGAAGGTGCTGTCGAGCTGCCGTGTTTTGACGCAATGCGGCATGCTCCGCAACCCATGCGGCATGCTCCGCAACCCACGGCAGTCCCTCCCACGCACCAGCACTCCGCTTTTGTTGTTGCCAGCTCGCAGACTGACCAGCAGCGGCATGATGTTGGATCCGCAGCAGCTACGCATGCACCCGTGCTGCCGGATTCAGCCGTTCAGCTTTCTGCTCCACCTTTGCCACTTCCTCCTCAGCTTTCGGATGATGGAGTATCTGATGACGAAGCTGCGCATTTGGACGATCCGCACTCCGACTTAGAAGAACCCAAGTCTACGCCTCCCTCCTTAGACTTTAGGAAAGTCCTTGCCCTGTTCAGGGATTTGTATCCGGAACAGTTTGTGTCTGCAACCCCTCGCTCTCCTCCCTCCGAGTTTGCTTTAGGCATGCAGTCAGCAGCTCCTGCCTTCACCAAACTTGTACTCGCACGCTCATCCAAGAGAGCTTTGAGGGTTATGGGAGAGTGGTTGCAGTCCAAGAAGCAGCTGGGAAAGACTGCTTTCATCTTTCCGCCTTCCAAGCTTGCTTCCAAATCTAGCGTCTGGTATGCCACGGGAGAGGAACCCGGCTTGGGAGTTCCTGCCTCTGCCCAGGGCGACTTCTCAAGTCTGGTTGACTCTCCCCGCAGGCTGGCTATGAGACGATCTAAGATTTGCTGGTCCTTTTCTGACATGGATCATCTGTTGAAGGGAGTTTTTCGTGCTTTTGAGATCTTCAACTTCCTCGATTGGTGTTTGGGAGCGTTAAGCAGAAAGACTTCCCCTTCGGATAAGGACTCTGCCATGCTTATCATGTCTAGCATGGACAAAGCCATTCGGGATGGGTCTGGTGAGCTTGCGGCTTCGTACGTGTCGGGAGTGCTTAAGAAGAGAGAACATCTTTGCTCCTTCTTGTCGGCTGGGATCACTCCTTGCCAGAAGTCGGAGTTGTTGTTTGCTCCGCTTTCCAAGTGTCTCTTTCCGGAAGAGCTGATCAAGGGGATGGCTGCCTCGTTGATCCAGAAGGATACCCATGACCTGGTGGCGTCCTCCGCACGTAAGGCCAAAGCTTTACCTTCCGTGCCTAGACCTAGGATGGACACACCAGCGTCTAGGTTCATCCCGCCCTTTCGTGGCAGAACCTCCAGCAGAGGAGGTACCCGTGCCGACAGTCATCGTGGCAAATCGAAGAAGGGTTCCAAGTCCTCAAAAGGCAGAATCTGACTGCCTACCTCTCCAGACAGCAGTGGGAGCCAGGCTCAAGAACTTCTGGCAGGCTTGGGAGAACAGAGGTGCAGACGCTCAGTCTGTGAAGTTGCTAAGGGAGGGGTACAGGATTCCGTTCTGCCGCAGTCCCCCTCTAGCAACTTCTCCCATCAACCTCTCTCCCAACTACAAAGAGAAGGACAAGAGGCTAGCGTTGCAACAAGAGGTGTCGCTCTTGCTACAAAAGGGAGCGGTAGTCATAGTCCGGGACCATCAATCCCCGGGCTTCTACAACCGTCTCTTCCTGGTAGCGAAGAAGACAGGAGGTTGGAGACCGGTGCTGGACGTCAGTGCTCTCAATGCTTTTGTCACCAAGCAGACGTTCACAATGGAGACGACGAAGTCGGTCCTAGCAGCGGTCAGGAAGGAAGACTGGATGGTCTCGTTAAACCTGAAAGACGCGTACTTTCATGTCCCCGTCCATCCAGACTCCCAACCTTTCCTAAGGTTCGTCTTTGGAAAGGTCGTGTACCAGTTCCAAGCCCTGTGCTTTGGCCTAAGCACGGCACCTCTTGTGTTTACCAAACTGATGAGGAATATTGCCAAATTCCTTCACTTGGCAGACATCAGAGCCTCCCTCTATTTGGACGACTGGCTTTTAAGAGCTTCGTCAAGTCGTCGCTGTCTGGAGAATCTCAGATGTACTATGGATCTGACCAAGGAATTGGGTCTCCTGGTCAATATAGAGAAGTCCCAACTCGTCCCATCCCAAACCATTGTCTATCTAGGTATGGAGATTCAGAGTCGAGCTTTTCGGGCTTTTCCGTCGGCCCCCAGGATCAGTCAAGCCCTAGAATGCATCCAGAGCATGCTGAGAAGGAACCGATGTTCAGTCAGGCAGTGGATGAGTCTAACAGGGACACTTTCATCGCTGGCCCAGTTCATCGAGTTAGGGAGACTCCACCTCCGCCCCCTTCAGTATCATCTAGCTGCTCACTGGAGAAAGGACATGACGCTAGAGGCGGTCTCAGTGCCTATTTCCGAAGAGATGAGGTCTACACTGACGTGGTGGAAGAACAGCATTCTTCTCAAGGAAGGTCTACCATTGGCTGTTCAGACCCCCGACCACCGTCTCTTCTCGGACGCATCGGACACGGGCTGGGGTGCGACACTGGACGGACAGGAATGCTCGGGCACGTGGAATCAGGAGCAAAGAACACTTCACATCAACTGCAAGGAGCTTTTGGCAGTTCATCTGGCCTTGATAAACTTCAAGTCCCTCCATCTAAGCAAGGTGGTGGAGTTGAACTCCGACAACACCACAGCCTTGGCGTACATCTCCAAGCAAGGAGGGACTCATTCGAGGAAGTTGTTCGAGATCGCAAGGGACCTCCTCACTTGGTCAAAAGATCGAAAGATTTCGCTGGTAACGAGGTTCATTCAGGGCGACATGAATGTCATGGCAGATCGCCTCAGCCGGAAGGGTCAGGTCATCCCCACAGAGTGGACCCTTCACAAGAATGTTTGCAGCAGACTATGGGCCCTGTGGGGTCAGCCCACCATAGATCTATTCGCTACCTCGATGACCAAGAGGCTCCCGATGTATTGTTCTCCGATTCCAGACCCAGCAGCAGTTCACGTGGATGCCTTTCTTCTGGATTGGTCCCATCTAGACCTGTATGCGTTCCCTCCGTTCAAGATTGTCAACAGGGTACTACAGAAGTTCGCCTCTCACGAAGGGACACGGTTGACGTTGGTTGCTCCCCTCTGGCCCGCGAGAGAATGGTTCACCGAGGTACTGCAATGGCTAGTGGATGTTCCCAGGACTCTTCCTCTAAGAGTGGACCTTCTGCGTCAGCCGCACGTAAAGAAGGTACACCCAAGCCTCCACGCTCTTCGTCTGACTGCCTTCAGACTATCGAAAGACTCTCAAGAGCTAGAGGCTTTTCGAAGGAGGCAGCCAAGCGATTGCCAGAGCAAGGAGGACATCCACTCTCAAAGTCTATCAGTCAAAATGGGAAGTCTTCCGAAGCTGGTGCAAGGCGAATGCAGTTTCCTCAACCAGTACCTCTGTAACGCAGATAGCTGACTTCCTTTTACATCTAAGGAATGTAAGATCCCTATCAGCTCCTACGATCAAAGGTTACAGAAGCATGTTGGCAGCGGTCTTCCGCCACAGAGGCTTAGATCTTTCCACCAACAAAGATCTACAGGACCTCCTTAAGTCTTTTGAGACCTCAAAGGAGCGTCGGTTGACCACACCAGGCTGGAACCTAGACGTGGTTTTAAGGTTCCTGATGTCAGCAAGGTTCGAACCGCTTCAATCAGCCTCTTTTAAGGTTTTACATCTGAAACGGCTACATGTTCCTTGCAGCTTGATTTTTTAGCTAAAAACGAGCTTCCTTCTCGTCCTTGGCCCAAGTCGTTCGAGATCCCAAGCCTGTCCAACTTGGTGGGGAACGAACTAGAGAGAGTACTTTGCCCAGTAAGAGCTCTTAAGTACTATTTAAGACGTACAAAGCCATTACGAGGACAATCAGAAGCTTTATGGTGTTCTATCAAGAAACCTGCTTTACCGATGTCTAAGAACGCAGTTTCTTATTACATCAGGCTTTTGATTAGAGAGGCCCATTCTCATCTGAAGGAAGAAGACCTTGCTTTGCTGAAGGTAAGAACACATGAAGTTAGGGCTGTCGCTACTTCAGTGGCCTTCAAACAGAACCGTTCTCTGCAGAGTGTTATGGATGCAACCTATTGGAGAAGCAAGTCAGTGTTCGCATCATTTTACCTCAAAGATGTCCAGTCTCTTTACGAGAACTGCTACACCCTGGGACCATTCGTAGCAGCGAGTGCAGTAGTAGGTGAGGGCTCAACCACTACATTCCCATAATCCCATAACCTTTTTTAATCTTTCTCTTGAAATGCTTTTTATTGTTGTTTTTTGGGTTGTACGGAAGGCTAAGAAGCCTTCCGCATCCTGGTTGATTTGGCGGGTGGTCAAATTCTTTCTTGAGAAGCGCCTAGATTAGAGGTTGTGATGAGGTCCTTTAGTATGGGTTGCAGCCCTTCATACTTCAGCACCTAGGAGTCGCTCAGCATCCTAAGAGGATCGCTAGGCTCAGTAAGGAAGACGTACTTAAAAAGGCAGAGTAATGGTTCAAGTCGACTTCCTTACCAGGTACTTATTTATTTTATGTTTGTTATTTTGAATAACTGCTAAAATGAAATACGGGATACTTAGCTTCCAATGTTAACATGTATGCTGGTCTCCACCCACCCCCCTGGGTGTGAATCAGCTACATGATCATCGGGTAAGATTAATATTGAAAAATGTTATTTTCCTTAGTAAAATAAATTTTTGAATATACTTACCCGATGATTATGAATTTAAGGACCCTCCCTTCCTCCCCATAGAGAACCAGTGGACCGAGGAGAAAATTGAGTTCTTGTTGACAAGAAGTACCTGAGTACCTACTCGACAGATGGCGCTGTTGTGTACACCCCCACCTGTGTAGCGATCGCTGGCATATCCCGACCTTAGATTTTTCTGTCGGGCAACAGAGTTGACAGCTACATGATCATCGGGTAAGTATATTCAAAAATTTATTTTACTAAGGAAAATAACATTTCACATGCAGGAAAAATAAACATTACTATGATTAATGAGAATTTTGACTTTGCCTTGCTTTCACTAAATCTTTGATACTAGCAGGTAAATTAGTAACTGACAGTTCAGATTTGAATTGGATAGTCGCGACCTCACTTCTTGAACATTTTCATGGATGAAAATATTTGCTCGCATCTGTATGTTGTTACAAAGCTACAGGCATAACTTTGGGTAAATTTTCTAAATTCTGGAAAATGTTCACTTATTATAATCGCCAAAAATTAAGCATTTCAGATGCACTTGGGAGTAAGGGAAATTCATTAAATTTACTCTTCAGCACTGAATTTGTTTATAAACCAATAACCTCCATCTGTATATTACTAGGCATCTTCAGAATGTTATGTTCAGTAAGTGAAAATGGATTTATAAATGCAAGCATGCAATCTTCAGCAAATCACTAAAACGACTATGAAAGGCCTCTCGTAGTAATATAATTTTTTCAATGTATTCTGTAACGGTGGTATATGATTAAGGTATTATATATGCCTAAAATCTGACATATATAGAAATGGTGTATTTTGAATAATTAAAAAAAAAAAAATGCAGGACATAGCTGAAGGTCCCCTTAAATTATTTTTGTATTTTTTTCTAATAATCAGTAGTATTTTTGGTATTATTTTTTTATGAGCGGGCTTGGTTTTTTAATTATCTCTGGGGTATAGTGCGCCACTTGTAATCGTGCAATGCGCCACTGTTGGCGCATGCGCCATAGGTTGGCCACCCCTGTTATACTATCACCATTATAATATACTCTATAAATTAATGAAGCTTACCTTAAACTGTTGGTTCATCAAGATGTGTTGCTGCTTTGAGGAAAACGTGAAGCCGTTGGGAAGGGTCCTAGACATGCAGGCCAATTTTGATTTTGTAAAATTAAATTGTCTCTCTGGCACAAATCCACTAGGTTTTCAATAATCCCCGAATAACTTACAACAAATTCATTGCAAGTTAGGAAACAGTCAGGACAAGAAGATGGAATTTCAACTTCTTGTGCAACATGAGATGACGTGCTTGCTACTGCCTCCATTTCTAAGAACGAAATGAAATGCATGGGAAAGATGTATTGTGGCGCTGTTGTATTGTCGCGCTGTGATTGGCCAAACATGTATGACGTCATAGTGGATAGGCGCTGTGATTGGCCAAACGTGTAAGACTTTATAGTGGACTAGTTTGTCTGCGGATTATAGTGGTTACAGGGCTCATTTAAGCAAATACAAGACACAGTCAACAATAACAACAGACAGAAAAAATCTGGGAGGAAGACATGAGTAGCGTGAGTTTGATCGTCGATATATAAAGAACTAGGCATTTGCGACAGATAATATTTTACAGAAATACTACAAAAGACTTGCTTTACTCGGGAAATATATTATTATAATAGATTTCCCATAATGGATGAAACTGTAAATTTTCCAGTTTTTGTTTTATTTTGTTTGTAAGTTATTGGAACTATATGGATTTGCTTATAACTGTGTTAATGTATCTTATTCAGTGTTGGGTAAACACTGAATAGGACGGAAACATATTGTCTCCAAAGTGGCATAATTTGTGATGTATATTTATATTTTGCCGCTGAAGTATTTTACCCGTGCGTGTATTTTACCATATACATACTCAAGTTATTTGCGGTGAAATTGTTAGCCGAATATAATCTTTATAATGCAAAATCAGATTTCAAAAGTTGTGACTGAAAACCCACATTTTAAAAGGGAAACAAACACAAGAACGCCATCTAACTTAAGGTTCCCTACCTAACCTAACCTAACCTAGGAGCCGTATCCTTACCTACGTCCCTACCATACTAGGGGGGATGGCTATGTCGCCCTGCTACCCCACTTTAGACCGACATATCCTTAGCGTACCCTAAGACTAGGTCTCAACCGCTGTGTTAGCTTCCCAACTGGCAAGGTAACACTAAATCATATTTCTTAAATTGTAAAACTATTATCGTATTACAATCTAAAACAAACTTCTTCCCCATAAATAAAATCAATTTGACAAGTCATAAGAAAGTTTACGTCTCTTTCAACTAACTACATTCACCCCCATTTAACAGTGAATACTTGTGTAGCATTTACCATTGAATACAGATCACTCTCCTGGCCATGAGGCCATTTCAAAATAAGCTAAAATTTCAGCCTACTGATGTGTTTTCTTAATCTACAGTACTTGATAGTTTGGCTATTTGTTATAACATTGATATTAAAAACAGTGACATTGCATTTTCCGTATCTTTTATTATTTCTTATCCCCTCTTCATTTGTATATTAGGACTCTAAAAAAAGGTTATAGAAGGTAGAGTTTTAATTTTAAAGTTTAATAGTCATAAATGATGCAAAATCTACAAAATAAGATGAAGAAACTAAAGTCTGTTAGAATATAATAAGGGAAAATTTTTTTTGAGAATGATCATGAGTGTTTGGGAAAAATAATTTTTTTTTTTTATATTTTACCTCCAAAGGACGTACTGGTACGTTTCACAAAACTCATCCCTTTACCCCCATGGACGTACCGGTACGTCCTTGCATAAAAATGCTATTTAAATTTTTTTTTGCATATTTTTGAAATTTTTTTGAGAAAATTCAGGCATTTTCCAAGAGAATGAGACAAACCTGACCTCTCTATGACAAAAATTAAGGCTGTTAGAGCAATTTAAGAAAAAATATACTGCAAAATGTGCTGGGAAAAAAATAACCCCCTGGGGGTTAAGGGTTGGAAATTTCCAAATAGCCTGGGGGTAAAAGGGTTAAACAAACTATGAAACAAGACAGTGTGGTAAAGGAAATTCAGGGATACATTCTAATGTAACTTTCACTTGCCTAACCTAACTAACTGTGTGTTTGTTCCGTAACTGGAATACAAACCACGCTATTTAATACGGGTATTACTTTCGGCGTAGCTGAAATGACGAGCCATTGATTTTTAACGAGGGTTTACTACCCACACCGCTAGTTAGCGGTGGTAGGGATGGTAGCTTGCTTCGCTCCCCCTCACACACCTGTGATTGAGCTCACTTTGCTTTCGGTTTGGATGGTGAACGGACGTTGCTGTTCTTCATCCTCGCCGACAATTGGCAGCCATTAATGCTTTTTCCTTTTTATTTTTTTCTTAGACTGTTTGTGAAGTTGACTTCTGCGACCATGCGCACCTGCCCTGGACTTTTCGACTGCCCCTGTGGAACATTCATGTCGGCGGTCGAGACTGATCCTCACGCCCTTTGTCCTTCTTGCAGAGGTCAACAGTGTGATAGTGTCAACAAGTGTAGGGAGTGGTCTTCCTCCCAGTGGGAGAGGTTTTCGCAACGGCGGAAAAAGTCCAAGCGGGATATTTCTCCTTCGAAGATTGCTTCGAAGGGAGAAAAACCCAAGGCCTCTTCTTCCGCCACCCAAATCTCCTCCGAAGCTCCTACTCGGTCGGTCTCTTTCGAGAGACCGTCGAGTAGTAGCGTGATCAGTCTAGGATATCGCGTCCCTTTCATAACATCTCTACCTCCCCTTACCAGGAATCCAGTGTCACTGAGCTCCCTTGCCATGGGATCGGCAAGGGGGAAAGCACTTCGGGCAGAAGTCCAGACCCTGTTGAAGAAGGGCGCTCTTAAGAGGTCCTCGACGGATCCTCAGGCTTCTTCTGTTGACTCTTTCTTGTAAAGAAGGCTTCTGGAGGCTGGAGTCCAGTCATCGACCTCTCAGCTCTGAACAAGTGTGTCAAACAAACTCTGTTCAACATGGAGACGGCAGACACGGTAAGACTAGCAGTAAGACCGCAAGACTTCATGTGCACACTGGACCTAAAGGACGCGTACTTCCAGATCCCAGTCCATCCGTCTTCAAGGAAGTACTTAAGATTCAACCTAGACAACAGAATATACCAGTTCAAGGTGCTGTGCTTCATTCTTTCCACAGCACCACAAGTCTTCACAAGAGTGTTCACCCTAGTGTCATTTTGGGCACACAGGATTGGCATCCGTCTCCTCCGTTATTTGGACAACTGGCTAATCCTAGCAGACTCGGTGTCAACCCTTCTTCAACACCGAGACAAACTTCTGAGACTTTGTCAGGATCTGGGGAGCATGGTAAATCTCGAGAAGTCCTCTGTGCTTCCCACTCAAAGACTGGTATACTTAGACATGATTGTAGACACCACTCTCCACAAAACCTTCCCATCAGACGACAGGATAGCAAGGTTGAGAAAGGTCGCAAGACCTTTTCTCAGACGAGAACTTCCAGCCCAATCGTGGCTACGTCTCCTCAGTCACCTTTCATCGCTGGCCTGTCTAGTTCCTAATGGTCGCATCACGATGAGATCCCTTGAGTGGGGACTCAAGTCCCGGTGGAATCAAGCACACGACTCCCCGGACATCCAGATTCCCAAGGGACCTGCGGAACTCACAGACCTTGAGTGGTGGGTGACAGACGAGAATCTACGAAAGGGAGTGGATCTTCTCGTCCTCCCCCCAGATTTGATGCTGTTTTCAGACGCTTCAAAAAAAGGGTGGGGGGCCCCACGTGCTGCACCACACGACCTCAGGCCTCTGGTCAGAGTCAGAAAAGTACCTCCACATGAATCTCCTAGAGATGAAGGCCGTCTTTCTGGCCCTTCAACAGTTCCTGGCAAGTCACTCTGTGGTGGTGATATGCGACGACACCACAGTAGTGGCCTACATCAACAAACAAGGAGGTACTTTTTCGCAGCAATTATCCCATCTAGCAGTAGAAATACTGAGATGGGCTGAAATCAACTCGATACCACTATCGGCACGCTTCATTCCAGGCAAAAGGAATGTGCTTGCCGACAACCTGAGTACAGCATCTCAGATAGTGAGTACTGAGTGGTCTTTGGATCATCTAGTAGCCAACAAAGTCCTGACTTTGTGGGGTTCTCTGACTGTGGACCTCTTCGCAACGGCCCTGAACTTCAGGCTCCTGCTGTACTGTTTCCCCAGTCCCAGACCCCAATGCTCTCTGGCAAGATGCTTTCCAACAACGGTGGGAGAACATCGACGTTTACGCCTTTCCCCCGTTCTGTCTGATGAGGAGGGTACTCAACAAGACCAGAACATCTCTCAATCTTTCAATGACCCTCATAGCTCCGCTATGGCATCATGCTGAATGGTTCCCAGACCTTCTGCAACTCCTAACAGAGCCGCCAAGAGAACTCCCTCCATGACACAATCTACTCAGATAACCACACGTCAACATCTTCCACAAAGCTGTAGCTTCGCTGCGACTTCATGCCTGGAGACTATCCAGCATCTCCTCTCTGAGAGAGGATTTTCGCAACAAGTTGCGATGAAGATATCTGGACATCTGCGAAAATCATCAGCAGCAGTCTACCAGGCAAAGTGGAAAGTCTTCTGTGGTGGGTGTCATGTAAAGGGTATCACTCGATGCCACTATTCCAGCAATAGCAGAGTTCCTCGTGTATTTGCGCGAAAAAATGCGCCTATCAGTCTCGGCAGTTAAAAGCTATCGCTCAGCTAGAACTTTCTCTACTCATACGGAGTTATGAACTGCCCCCAGTCAGAAGTGAGACCTCCCCCATGGAACGTGGTTCGAGTTCTCAGGTCTCTTGAGAGACCTCCCTATGAACCATTATGCCAGGCAACAGATCGCCACCTGACTTAGAGGACTGCGTTCCTGCTAGCTTTGGCCTCGACCAAGCGAGTCAGCGTACTTCATGGTCTCTCATACGACATCGCCCATTCAAGGGGATGTGGAGAGTTAACGTTCAGCTTCGTCCCTGAGTTTATTACTAAGACTCAGAACCCGGGAGTAGCGGATCCTCGATTTGACTCCTTCCGGATTTCTAGTCTCCGTACTGTAACAGATGACCCAGACCATCTCTTACTATGTCCAGTAAAGAGTTTGAGGTTGTACCTCAAGAGAACAGCCGCAGCCCGTCCTCGTGTGCCGGCACTATTCGTCAGCACAGGGAGGACTAAGAGGAGGGTCACCAAGAACACCATCTCAGCATGGATTCGCAAGGTCATTGACCTGGCACTGAATCCAGACCCTCCTCCGTCACGTCGCCCCAGAGCACATGATGTCAGGGGCATAGCTACGTCCCTGGTCTTCAAAAGAAATTATTCAGTGACGCAGGTTCTTCAAGGGAGGTGTGAAAACGTCAAAACTCGTTCACATCCTACTACCTGCAAGACGTGACCCACAGGAGACTCGATACGTTTTCTATCCGTCCTGTGGTGGCTGCACAACAGCTGATTTAAAACCTCAAGCTCCTTATTGGACAAGTAGCAGAAGGTTGAGGGCATTGTTTTTTGGTTTTAGTCTGCATGAATGAAAAGGTTTGACTGGCCCTTATTTTTTTCTTCGTCATCCCTTCCCTTGGGGAAAGCAGCATCCTGGGTTCTCTGCATAGCTGACCTCAAACCACTGCAGGTAAACCATGCTCCCTTGTGTACCTAGTATTAACATTAATATTGTTGCGTCCCCATACCCTGACGAGGTGGTATTGGGAAAGTCCTAGTCTACAAGTTTCCATCTAAAGAACTTCAGAACAACTTTCTAGTGCGAGTCACATTTCTACATACCTTCACACACAGCTTGGGTATGCCGCGAACCTTGCGTAGCAAGGTTTTAGCGAGGTGCAGGGACTCCCTATTTCTTGAGTGCTAACACACTCATATAAGGAGCCCCCGGGTAAAGCCAAAAAGCCAGATTGGCTGGGACGTCCACCCTTCCTAATGGGTGAGTTACCCCTCTTAAATAGTGCGGTTTGTATTCCAGTTACGGAACAAATGACAAATTTGTAGATAATTTGTATTTTTCCTAACTATACAAACCTTAGCTATTTAACCAAACTTTCCCACCAGCCCTATCCCCCTTGAAGTCCTACCTGTAAGCAAAGTGAGCTCAATCACAGGTGTGTGAGGGGGAGCGGTAGCAAGCCACCCTCCCTACCCCCGCTAAATAGCAGTGTGGGTAGTTAACCCTCGTTAAAAATTAATGGCTTGTCATTTCAGCTGCGCCGAAAGTAATAGCCCAATTAAATAGCTAAGGTTTGTATAGTTAGGAAAAATACAAATTAAATACGAATTTGTCATATTGAGTCTTCTTGCTTACCCCGTATGGGTAGGGAGACAGCCGTGAATAGACTGTCAGGCTCCCTATTCTAATAGACGTTGGTTGAAGCTTCCTCGGAAGATTCTGACCTTGGAAGCCTTGGACAAGGTAGACGCCTAGGTACCAAGGAAGAAATACTCGCTTAGGATTGGGATATCCTCTAAAGATCATTCCTCTAGCGTTTATTCATCAGAGGAAGTATTATACTGTAGGATCCAAGAGTTTTCTTGCCCCCTGCAGTTTTAGTATTGGCACAGCGTTTTTAAATATTAATTGTTCCGTAACCGAAATACAAACCACGCTATTTACAAAGGGTATTACTCTTAGCGAAGCTGAAATGACGAGCCAATAGTTTTTAACGAGGGTTAATTACCCCCGCGCTAGTTAGCGGGGGGTGGGGAAGGGTAGCTTGCTACCCCTCCCCCCTCCACACACCGGTGACTTGCTTCACTTCACTTTTGGCTCGGCGGTGATCAGACGTGTCTGTTCATCGCCTTCGTGACAGCCTTTAATTTTCTTCTTTTTCTTTTCAGCTTGTGTGATTGGTTGGAAGTTGACCTTCAGTTATTTTCTTTTATTTAATATGCGGACATGCCCTGGAGTTGCCGGCCGTCCTTGTGGGACTTTCATGTCGGACGTGATTACGGATCCTCACACCCTCTGCCCTCAATGTCGGGGCCGACGGTGCGACCAGGATAACATGTGCCGTGAGTGCAGGGAGTGGTCTGCCTCCCAGTGGGAGAGGTTTGGCCGTCGGCGTAAGAAGAAGTCCAAGAGAGACCGTTCTCCTCCGGGGTTAGCCTTGAAGGAGGAAGGTTCTCGGGACTCTTCTTCCGCCGCCCAAACCTCCTCCGAAGCTCCCCCTCGTCCGCCTCCTAAGGAGAGTCGTCCGAGTGGGAGCGCAGGCCCTTGTTCTGTTTCCCTACCTTCGGTGGGGGGAGAGGGCGTCGCCTCCCATAGCGAGGCGGTTCCCCCTCCTCCTCCGGGGGAGGTTATTGATAATAATGCCTTATCCAGTGATGATCTTTTACAGATTTGGTCGTCCCTGGGGCTTCAGGGCTTGCCCTCCAGGGTCGCTCTTATTGACCTTGTCTCGTAGCGGAGGTAGACCCTCTGTCTATTGTCGACGTCGTGGTGACAGAGGCCTCCGACGTGGCTGGGCCTTCCGACGCAGGTGCTGTTGCTGGTGATGGTGCTCTAGGCTCTCCTCCTCCTTCCGTGCATCCTTCGAAGGGGGAAGTGAGTCCTTCGGTCTCGACTGCTGCCCAGCTTCCTTCTGAGGGAAGTGTTTTGACGGAGACTCCCCTTCGGAGGACCGATGGTCCCGACGATCTCCCCCGAGGCCGCCTCCGCCGTAAGGCTCACCGCCCTCTACGCCACAAGGGCCTCCCTCCCCCTTACAGGGGGACTAAGAGGCGCCTTTTTGGGTCTTCGTCCTCCGGGGGGGACTCTCCTCGTCAGCCTCAACCGACTGCTCCGCCCTCCTTGAACCTCTCTGCAGACCGCTCACCATCTCCTGCCGGATCTTCGCCTTCTGGAGAACTCGTCACCCGACGGGCAACGGTCCCTTCGGGGCTAAGGGATTCTTCCCTTACGCGAGCAGGGCTAGCACACAAGCGCTCTCCTGCTTGCCAGCGATCTCCTGCTCGCCAAGACTCTCCTGCTCGTCGGCTCTCTCCTGATGTTCGCCCCCCTCGCCAGCGATCTCCTGCTCGCCAAGACTCTCCTGCTCGTCGGCTCTCTCCTGATGTTCGCCCCCCTCGCCAGCGATCTCCTGCTCGTCAGCTCTCTTCCGAGCGTCAACGCTCACTTGAGGACCATCGCCCTGCGGTCTCTGACCACCCTTTAGTTCCTGCTGAACTCCCTGCTCACCATCCACCTGGTCCTGTGGCTACGCAACATCGTGCTGCGCGTGTGTCAGAAACACATGTTCGCCAACGCGCCAGCGATCTTCCCGTTCCTGCTCGTGAATGCGCCGCACCACCTGTCCTCTCACAGGACACGCGTCCACCTTCTGCTCGCCAGCGATCACCAGCTCGTCAGCGATCACCTACACATGCTGCTCGCCATCGCACGACCCTGCATGATCGCCCGCTTACGCATGCTGCTCCTCATCGCACTACCCTGAACGATCGCCCTCCTGCGGATGCTGATCACCATCGCACCCTTTCACGCGACCATTCACCTGCGCATGCTGCTCGCCATCGCACAACCCTGCACGATCGCCCGCTTACGCATGCTGCTCCTCATCGCACAACCCTGAACGATCGGCCTCCTGCGGATGCTGATCACCATCGCACCCTTTCACGCGATCATTCACCTGCGCATGCTGCTCGCCATCGCACAACCCTGCACGATCGCCCGCTTACGCATGCTGCTCCTCATCGCACAACCCTGAACGATCGCCCTCCTGCGGATGCTGATCACCATCGCACCCTTTCACGCGATCATTCACCTGCGCATGCTGCTCGCCATCGCACAACCCTGCACGATCGCCCGCTTACGCATGCTGCTCCTCATCGCACAAACCTGAACGACCGCCCTCTTGCGGATGCTGATCACCATCGCAGCCTATCACGCGATCATTCACCTACACATGCTGCTCGCCATCGCTTACCATCACGCGGTCATTATCGCCAGCGATCTTCTTCACCTACGCGGCAGCACGATCCCTCGCCGTCGCGCCATCGCTTACCATCACGCGGTCATTATCGCCAGCGATCTTCTTCACCTACGCGGCAGCACGATCCCTCGCCGTCGCGCCATCGCTTGCGTTCGTCGCCTCGGACACGTGTTCATTTACCAGCCCACCCTCACGCCCACTCTCCTGCGTGACCGCTCGCCTGCGCGCCCGCGCGATCACCCGCGCGACCATTTGCCTTTGCGCGACCGTTCGCCCTCGCGTGACCATAGTTCGCGGCGAATTCCACAGCCGGTGGTAGCAGCAGGGACGCGTGCTCCTAGACGGCACTCGGGATCACCTCCATCCAAGCACAGGTTGGTATTGCAGGACGAAGACAGGTCAGTACAGCATTCGTCCCCACCTTCTTTTCAGGCAGGTACCGTCGTGTCCACTCCGAAGGATCGCCCGATCCCTTTCACCTTAGCGAGGATTTCGGACTCTGTGTCCTTTGAGCAGCAGACTTGGTTTGGTCCGCTGGCACGGGCGTTAGTGAGGGTTATGAAACCAGCACTCGCCGGCCAGGGTAACAAATCAGCGGCTGTCTCTCCTACGCTGAAGAGAAAGAGAGGAGTGGACTTCGTGGTGACTTCCCCCAGGGCGAAGTTGGTTCCCAAGAGGTCGGTTTCGAGGGTCCCCTCTCCTGCACGAGTACTCTCTCCTTCTCCCGTGGACGAGGCCTTTCCGTCCTCAGGTGAGTCCAGTGGGGCGGTAGTCTTCCCCTCGGCACCAGGGGTGGAGACTTCGCTTCAGGCAGGAGAATCGTCTCGTGAGGAAGGGGCCCCTCGAACCTCGTTGTTGGGATCCTGTATCCCTCCCAGGAGGGAACCCAAGGATTCCAAGACCATCCCTAAATCCTCTGCAAGGATTCGTCAGGAACCCACGACTACCCAGGGGAATGTCCACGTATCACCCCAGGAAGAGATTCCTGGGGCAGGAGACTTAGCTGCCAGCCCGCAGGGAGGAGAACAGCAAGAGTCCGAACATGCCTTCTGGCAGGTCCTAAGCCTGATAAGGCAACTTAACAGTCTTACGGATCCAGTCATCCCCCCCCGTGAAGGCAAAGACACGATTCTGGATGAAGTGTTTGACGTTCGGAAGGCCCCTAAGACCAGTGCAGCTCTGCCCTGGTCTCGGGGGCTGAAGAGTGCCAGAGCTAGGGCCAATGCTCAGCTCGCACTTCTTGCCTCCTCCAGTCGTTCCACTGCCGGGAACAAACTCATCCCTCCTCCTCGCCTTCAGCAGAGGAGGTATTTCGAGATCCTGGGTGAGCACAACCTCGCTCTTCCTCTCCATCACTCTGTGGAGGAGCTGGCGAAGGGAGTTCCCTTGGAGAAACTTTCTGCCCGGCAGGTGTCGTTCTCGGCGGCAGAGATCCTTAACCACGAGAAGGTCGCTAAGTGTGCCATGCAGGCCACTTCGTGGCTGGACTTCTGGTTAGGATCTCTGGGCATCCTATTGCGATCGGAGGACTTGTCCAAGGAGACCAATAGGAAGGCCCTGGAGCCCTTCTTGCTCTCGGGCACCCGCTCCATCGAGTTTTTGGCGCACCAGGTTACCACCCTGTGGGCCAACTCGGTGTTGAAGCGTCGCGATGCTGTGTCCGAGAGATTCCATCCGAAGGTCCCCGCCGTGGATGTGTGTAGGCTCCGACATGCTTCCCTTCTGGGGGAGAGCCTGTTTGAGCCTCAAGACTTGGAGCGAACGGCTGAGAGGTGGAGGAAATCCAGCACGGACTCCCTCCTCCACAGGGCCCTTACAACTCGGCCCTATAAGCCTCCAGCCCCGCCACAACAGCAGCAACAGCCTCGTAAGGCTCCCAAACAGGCACCGGCAGCTAAGAAAGTGGTGTCTAAGCCCCAGTCCTTTCCAGCCAAGGTCAAGAGGGGCGGTAAGTCCTCCAGGGGAGGCAAGACTTCTAGGGGTGGCGGCCGCGGCCGCAAGCCCTAGGGGTGGCAGTCCCCCTGCGTGTCCACCTGTGGGGGGATGCCTTCAGCGTTGCGTCCGCAGGTGGCAACATCACGGGGCCGATGCTTGGACGGTCTCAGTGATCGGCCAAGGTTATCGCGTCCCGTTCACGTCATCTCAACCTCCCCTGACAGCGAATCCAGTGTCGTTGAGCTCCCATGCCATGGGATCGGCAAAGGGGCTGGCCCTTCAGGCCGAAGTCGAGACCATGTTCGAGAAGGGTGCTCTCCAGGAGGTCGTGGACGGCTCTCCAGGCTTCTTCAGTCGACTCTTTCTTGTAAAGAAGGCTACTGGAGGCTGGAGACCCGTCATCGATCTCTCAGCTCTGAACAGGTTTGTCAAACAAACCCGGTTCAGCATGGAGACAGCAGACACGGTCAGACTTGCGGTGAGACCACAAGACTTCATGTGTACACTGGATCTAAAGGATGCGTACTTCCAGATCCCAATCCATCCGTCTTCCAGGAAGTACCTGAGATTTTGCCTAGACAACAAGATCTACCAGTTCAAGGTGCTGTGTTTCGGTCTCTCCACAGCTCCTCAGGTGTTCACCAGAGTGTTCACCCTGATTTCGACTTGGGCGCACAGGAACGGCATTCGTCTCCTTCGTTACCTAGACGATTGGCTGATCCTAGCAGACTCGGAGTCGACCCTTCTTCGACACCGAGACAGGCTTCTAGATCTTTGCCAGGATCTGGGGATCATGGTAAACCTCGAGAAGTCCTCTCTGCAGCCGTCCCAACGACTGGTTTATCTAGGCATGCTAATAGACACCAATCTCCACAAAGCCTTTCCATCAGACGACCGGATAGCAAGGCTGAGGAGGGTGGCGGAACCTTTCCTCAGGCGAAAAGAACTCCCCGCCCAATCGTGGTTGCGTCTCTTAGGCCACCTATCCTCCCTGGCCTGTCTGGTTCCAAACAGCCGCCTCAGGATGAGATCCCTTCAATGGCGGCTCAAGTCCCGGTGGAATCAAGGATTCGATTCCCCGGACATTCTGATCCCAATGGGGTCTCTGGAACAGACGGACTTGCGGTGGTGGCTGGCCGACGAGAACCTGCGAAAGGGAGTGAGTCTTCTCGTCCTCCCCCCGGAATTGACTCTGTTTTCGGACGCGTCAAAAGAAGGGTGGGGGCGCACGTTCTGAACCAGAGGGCCTCAGGCCTTTGGTCAGAATCAGAAAAGTGCCTACACATCAACCTGCTAGAATTGAAGGCCGTCTTTCTGGCCCTTCAACAGTTCCAACGGTTCCTGGCGGGTCACTCCGTGGTGGTGATGAGCGACAACACCACGGTAGTGGCTTATATCAACAAGCAGGGAGGCACTTTTTCGCAACAGCTATCCCATCTTGCAGTAGAGACTCTGAGGTGGACCGAAACCCACTCGATAACACTATCAGCTCGCTTCATTCCTGGCAAGAGGAATGTGCTCGCCGACAGTCTGAGCAGGGCTTCGCAGATAGTGAGTACCGAGTGGTCTTTGGATCCTCAGATAGCCAACAAAGTCCTGACTTTGTGGGGTTCCCCGACGGTGGACTTGTTCGCGACAGCCTTGAACTTCAAGCTGCCCCTGTACTGCTCACCAGTCCCGGACCCCAAGGCACTCTGGCAAGATGCTTTCCAGCAACGGTGGGACAACATCGACGTGTACGCCTTCCCACCATTCTGTCTGATGAGAAGGGTGCTCAACAGGACCAGACTATCGGTCAACTGTTCCATGACTCTAGTAGCTCCGCTATGGCATCACGCGGAATGGTTTCCGGACCTTCTGCAACTCCTGACGGAACTCCCAAGGGAGCTTCCTCCACGACACGAGCTTCTCAGACAACCCCACTCCGGTGTCCCTCACAGGGCCGTAGCCTCGCTTCGGCTTCACGCCTGGAGACTATCCAGCGTCTCCTCGCGGAGAGAGGCTTTTCGCAACAGGTTGCGGAGAGAATGTCTCGGCACCTGCGAAGGTCCTCTGAGGGAGTCTACCAAGCGAAGTGGAGAGTCTTTTGTGGTTGGTGTCGTGGAAGGGGTATCTCTCCACTCGATGCCACTATTCCAGCAATAGCGGACTTCCTTGTGTATCTGCGAGAAGAAATGCGCCTTTCTGTCTCGGCAGTGAAAGGCTATCGCTCAGCCTTAATCTTGGCCTTCAGATTGAAGGGCGTGGATATTTCTTCATCGCTAGAACTCTCGTTACTCATACGTAGCTATGAGCTTACCTGCCCCCAGTCGGAAGTGAGACCCCCTCCTTGGAACGTGGTTCGAGTCCTCAGGTCTCTCAAGAGACCTCCCTTCGAGCCATTACGCCAGGCCTCCGATCGCCACCTTTCTTGGAAGACGGCTTTCCTACTCGCCTTGGCCTCGGCCAAGCGAGTTAGTGAACTTCATGGGCTCTCGTACGACATCGCCCATTCAAGGGGATGGGGGGAGGTAACGTTCAGGTTCGTCCCTGAGTTTGTGGCCAAGACTCAGAATCCTGGAGTGCCGGATCCTCGGTTCGACTCTTTCAGGATCCCGAGTCTCCGTTCTGTAACAAACGACCCAGACCAGCTGCTACTATGCCCAGTGAGGTGTCTGAGGTACTACTTGAAGAGAACGGCTGCAGTCCGTCCTCATGTGCGAGCTTTGTTTGTGAGCACAGGCAGGACAAAGAGGAGGGTCACCAGGAACACCATCTCTGCTTGGATTCGAAGGGTTATCCACCATGCCCTGAATCCTGACCCCCCTCCGTCACGTCGCCCTCGGGCCCACGATGTCAGGGGTATTGCTACTTCCCTGGCCTTCAAGAGAAACTTCTCTGTGACGCAGGTACTTCAAGCTGGGGTTTGGAAGCGTCAAACGACCTTCACAGCCCACTACCTGCAAGACGTGACCCACAGGAGCCTCGATACGTTCTCTATCGGCCCTGTGGTGGCTGCACAACAGCTGGTCTAACCTCAGGCTCCTTTTTGGACAAGTAGCAGTAGGTTGAGGGCGTTGTTACCCGGTCTTAGTCTGTGTGAATGAAAGAGTATGTCTGACCCTTACTTCTTTCTTCATTCTCCCCTCTCTTGGGGAAGCAGCATCCTGGTCCTCGCATAGCTGACCTCGACCTCTGCAGGTAACCCATGCTTCTTTGTGCTCCTAGTATTAAGCTTAATACTGTTGTGTCTCCCATACCCTGACGAGGTGGTATGGGGAACGTTCTATCCTAGAATTCCTATCTGAAGGTCTCAAGGTCAACTTCATAGGACGAGTCACACTCTCCTCCTCACACTACTTATGTAGGCCACTCGTTCCTAGCGATGCTAGGAACCTGTGAGGTACAGGGGCTCCCTCTCTCTAGTGCTGCTCACTGAGGGATTGAGCCCCCGGGCAAGCCGAAGTCAGTAAGGCTGGGGACTTTCCACCCATCCTAAGGGGTTAGTCACCCTTTGTAAATAGCGTGGTTTGTATTTCGGTTACGGAACAAATGACAAATTCGAAGATAATTTGTATTTTTCCTAACCATACAAACCTTAGCTATTTACACATATGTGCCCGCCATCCCTGACCCCCAAGTCAAGTCCTACCTCTAAGTGAAGTGAAGCAAGTCACCGGTGTGTGGAGGGGGGAGGGGTAGCAAGCTACCCTTCCCCACCCCCCGCTAACTAGCGCGGGGGTAATTAACCCTCGTTAAAAACTATTGGCTCGTCATTTCAGCTTCGCTAAGAGTAATACCCTTTGTAAATAGCTAAGGTTTGTATGGTTAGGAAAAATACAAATTATCTTCGAATTTGTCATACTTAGCCGGTGAATATATAATAGCTGACGTCTCCGACGGCCTGACAGATTCCAAAAACTCGCGAGCGATCGCCATGAAGGTTGCGGGTGTGCCCACCAGCGCCGACTATCGGCCAGGTACCGCATATACTTCTCAACCACTCCAGTTCTTCTCTGTTGGTCTTGCCGACAAGTTGGTTCTGCTCGCTTTAGACCTCGAGTTTTTCTACCGAATTGGTGAAGTACTTTGTTTTGGTTGTTTTATTGGCTTTCGTTGTGTTGGTGTGTTTCTTCAATAAAACTCTTGAAACCCTTTTTTTTTGGCTTGTGTTTATTGTTGATGAATTTGGTTTTGACTTGGATTTTCTCTGGTTGTTCAAAATGGCTGACCCTTCTCCTGTATATCGCAAGTGTGCGAGAGATTGTAACAAACGTCTTCCCAAGGCCTCTATCGACCCTCATACTGTTTGTTCTAATTGCCGGGGTAAATCCTGCCAATTAGGAGATCGGTGTGAGGAGTGCGTGGTCTTGTCGGAATTCGAATGGCTTGAGTATGAAAAGTATACTCGTAAGCTCGAAAGAGATAGGGTGAGGAGAAGCTCATCTAGATCTTTGGAATTTTCCTCCTCCCATGCCCCTGAACCTAATCCTTCCCCTGTAGTGGTTGTTCCTGAACCCCCTGCTAACACTCATGAACCGTCTATGCGGGATATGTTTTTAGCGATTCAAGCTTTAGGCGAAAAGGTTGAGTCCTTAGCCTCGGACAGAAACCAACTTATGTCAGATGTTAAGTTGTTGAAGTGTCAGAGTGGTAAAGCAGAAAATCTAAGTGATAAAGTGAAAAGTGCGCAAAATGTGTTTAGTGTTGCGACCGAGGGTTCGTCTGTTTGTGCTTGTCGCTCCCCTAGTCCGAGACCTCTTTCAGGCTCCCCTGCACCAGGGAGAAGTAATGTCGTAGGACTTAAGGGGGCGAGAGGTGTAAACCAGCGTACAGACGTTTCTCGTCAAGAACGTCCTTACCATAAGACGGGTGAGACTAAGTTCTCCTCGTCCTCCGAAGACTTGTCGCATAAGAAACCTTGGCGCAAGGTATCTAGGCCCTTAAAGCGCAAGTCAGTCCCTTCAGGACAGGTCCAGCGTCCTGGCTGTAGCGATTGGTGCAGCTCTGACCACTTGCAGTCATCGGATGACTGTTCGCCTGTTAAGCGAAAGCGTAACACGGAGTCCGAGGGTCTCGGTAGAGGCAATGTTTTGCCAGCGCAGACGTTACCGACATCACGGCCCGTTCCGACTCCCGTTGACCCGAAGTGGGTTGTCCTGCGGGACATGCAGTCTAAGCTTTCCTCCCTTATGGAAGATTATGAGCATGGACAGGTTCACGATGATCCTTTGCTTGCGGTTCGCCAGTGCGATGAACGTGACTCTGGCCTTCAGCCGCCTAAACGAGTGTTTTCTCGTCCGTTTGATGTTAGTGCTAACGTTTCTAGTGCTTTGAAACGCGATGTTAGTCGTGTTCCTCGTCATTCACGTCAGTCACGTGACGTGGAACCCCCTTTGCTACAGTCTCGGACTGACGTTCAGCAGCTGCCACCACAGCCCCGCACTGACGTTCGCCGACCGACTCCGTTGCCTCGACGTGACGTTGAGCGTCTGTCTCCGCAGTCGGAAGTTGTTTTGCCTGCTCAGACTCTGCAGTCAATGCAGTCTCGACGTGATGTCGAACGACAATCAACTCGAGCTGTTGTTGTTTGTCAGTCACAAGACTTTCAGTCCTTACAGCAGCGGCGTGACGTCGTTTCCTCAGCTGCTGCTGCTGCTCCGTTGCTTGTTGACATTGCCTGTCAAGCGTTGCCTCCTCGGCATGTCTCTCCGTATCATGAGACTCGGCAGTTGTCGGACGAAGTTGCGTCGGATGAGGAAGTCGCTGATCCCCTTCCAACTGATATTCCTTTGGGGACTTTGTCGGACGGAGAGGAGCCTAAAGCTGCTCAGCCCTCTCTTGATTTTAAAAAGATCATGCTGATTTTTAAGGAACTTTTTCCTGACCATTTTGTGACTGCTGCTCCTCGTTCGCCTCCATCAGAGTTCACGCTGGGCCTAGCTGCTTCGACGCCGTCGTTTACTAAGCTAGTGCTCTCTCGCTCTTCTAAGAGAGCTTTGCGTTTACTAGGCGACTGGTTGATGACCAGGAGGAGTTTGGGGAAGACAGCCTTTGCTTTTCCCCCTTTTAAACTGGCTTCTCGAGCGAGCGTCTGGTATGACACGGGAGAAGTTCTCGGCTTGGGAGTACCTGCCTCTGCCCAGGGAGACTTCTCAAGCCTCGTAGACTCTCCCCGTCGTCTGGCCATGAGACGCTCAAAGGTTTGCTGGTCCTCTTCAGACCTTGATCATCTCCTCAAAGGGGTTTATAGGGCCTTTGAAGTTTTTAACTTCTTGGATTGGTCGCTGGGAGCCTTGAGCAGGAAGATCTCTTTAGCCGACCGTGATGTATCTGTGCAAATTATGTCCTGCATGGACAAAGCTATCCGTGATGGCTCTAATGAACTCGCTGCTACGTTCACGGCAGGAGTCCTTAAGAAGAGGGAGACACTTTGTTCGTTCCTGTCTGCAGGAGTAACTCCCTGTCAAAGGTCAGAGCTACTCTTTGCGCCGTTGTCGTCTGCCTTGTTCCCACAGCAGTTGATTAAGGATATCGCAGAGTCTCTGGTACAAAAGGATACCCATGACTTGATGGCTACGTCAGCGCGTAAGGCTGCTCCTTCATCCTCTTATGTCGGACCTAAGTTCGATACTCCAGCGACGAGATTTATCCCGCCCTTTCGTGGCAGAGCTCCCAGTAAGGGAGGCGCTCGTGCTGATAGTAAGAGAGGTAAGAGGAGAGGATCTAAGTCCTCCCGTGGCAGAGTCTGACTGCCCACGTCCTCAGACAGCGGTAGGGGCCAGATTGACCAACTTCTGGCAGGCCTGGGAGAAGAGGGGTGCAGACCGGGAGTCTGTTTTCTTGCTAAAGGAGGGGTACAAAATACCTTTTGTACGGAGACCTCCTCTGGTAAAAGTCCCTATAGACCTCTCTCCCAGGTATCGAGAGGAGTCAAAGAGACAGGCATTACATCTGCAGGTGTCTCAGTTGCTAGAGAAGGGGGCGGTGGTGAAAGTCTCGGACCTTCAATCACCGGGGTTGTACAACCGTCTCTTCCTAGTTCCAAAGCATACATGAGGTTGGAGGCCGGTGCTGGATGTCAGTGCGCTCAACGTTTTTGTTGTCAAAACAAAATTTACGATGGAGACCACCAAATCCGTTCTAGCAGCAGTCAGAGAGGGAGACTGGATGGTCTCTCTCGACCTGAAGGATGCGTACTTCCACATTCCTATACACCCGGATTCTCAACCGTATCTGAGGTTTGTATACAGGAATGTGGTGTACCAATTCCAAGCACTGTGCTTTGGCTTCAGCCCTGCTCCTCTTGTTTTTACGAGGCTCATGAGAAATATAGTGAAATTTCTACATTTGTCGGGGATTCGAGCCTCCCTGTACCTGGACGACTGGCTGCTCAGAGCGTCGTCCCGTCATCGCTGTCTGCAGGACCTTCAATGGACGTTGGATCTTGCAAAGGAGTTGGGCCTGTTGGTGAACATAGAGAAGTCTCAGCTGACTCCCTCCCAAACGATTCTCTATTTGGGGATGGAGATACAGTCTAGCTTTTCGGGCTTTTCCGTCTGCCAACAGGATAGAGCAAGCCTTGCTCAAAGTCCGTCTCATGCTAGAGAAAGACCATTGCTCTGTGAGAAGTTGGATGAGTCTCCTAGGGACGCTATCATCCCTGGAACAGTTTATCTCTCTAGTGAGACTCCACCTTCGCCCTCTCCAGTTCCATTTAGACTCCCATTGGAACAAGGACAAAACTTTGGAGGCGGTCTCGATCCCGATCTCCGAACCGGTCAAGAATTGCCTGAGCTGGTGGGACAGCAATATACGTCTTCGAGAGGGTCTGTCCCTGGCAGTCAAGAACCCAAACCACGTGTTATTTTCAGACGCGTCGGATTTGGGTTGGGGAGCGACTCTGGACGGTCTGGAATGTTCGGGTCTATGGACAACAGATCAGAGGAGCCTGCACATCAACTGCAAGGAGCTGTTGGCTGTTCACTTAGCCCTGACGAGTTTCGAGAGTCTACTTCGAAACAAGGTGGTAGAAGTGAATGCGGACAACACCACGGCCTTGGCGTACATCTCCAAGCAAGGAGGCACTCACTCCCACGCTCTGTTCGTCATCGCAAGGGACCTCCTCATCTGGTCAAAAGATCGAGGCATCTCACTGTTGACGAGGTTCGTCCAAGGGAAATTGAACGTCTTGGCGGACTGTCTCAGTCGGAGAGGTCAGGTGATCCCTACAGAATGGACCCTCCACAAGGATGTGTGCAAGAGTCTTTGGATGACTTGGGGTCAGCCCACCATAGACCTCTTTGCGACCTCGCTGACCAAAAGGCTCCCGACTTATTGCTCTCCAGTCCCAGATCCAGAGGCGGCCCACATAGATGCCTTTCTGTTGGACTGGTCTCACATGGACGCTTACGCATTTCCGCCGTTCAAGATCATCAACAAGGTGTTACAGAAGTTCGCCTCTCACGAAGGGACAAGGTTGACGTTGGTTTCTCCCCTCTGGCCCGCGAGAGAGTGGTTCACAGAGGTACTTCTATGGCTGGTAGACGTCCCAAGGAGTCTGCCCTTACGGATGGATCTCTTACGGCAGCCTCACGTAAGGAGACTTCATCAAAGCCTCCCCGCGCTTCGTCTGACTGCCTTCAGACTATCGAAAGACACTCAAGAGCTCGAGGATTTTCGAAGGAGGCAGCCAGAGCGATCGCGAGGGCTAGGAGATCATCTACTATCGAGGTCTACCAGTCGAAGAGGAAGGTCTTTAGAGAGTGGTGCAAGTCCTCCTCTATTTCCTCTTCCAGTACCTCTGTAGCGCAAATTGTGGACTTTCTCCTACATCTGAGAAATGTTCGCTCCCTCTCTGCTCCCACCATTAAAGGCTACAGAAGCATGTTGGCGTCTGTTTTCAGACATAGAGGCTTGGATCTGTCAAATAACAAAGATCTCCAAGATCTCCTTAAGTCCTTCGAGACCTCTAAGGAGCGTCGTATGTCAACTCCTGCTTGGAACTTAGACGTGGTCCTACAGTTCCTAATGTCAGACAGGTTTGAGCCATTACATTCAGCCTCCCTGAAGGATCTCACCCTCAAGACACTTTTTTTGGTGAGCTTGGCTTCGGCTAAAAGGGTCAGTGAGATCCATGCTTTTAGTAAGAACATCGGCTTCTCTGCGAATAAAGCTATATGTTCTCTTCAACTTGGTTTTTTGGCCAAGAACGAACTGCCGTCTCGTCCTTGGCCTAAATCTTTTGAAATACCTAGTCTGTCAGAAATCGTAGGTAATGAAGTTGAAAGAGTGCTGTGCCCCGTTAGAGCTCTTAAGTTTTACTTAGCTCGAACTAAACCAATACGAGGTGGTTCTGAGGCCTTATGGTGCTCCATTAAGAAGCCCTCATTGCCCATGTCTAAAAATGCGTTATCGTACTTTATTAGACTTTTAATCCGGGAGGCACATTCTCATTTAAATGAGAAAGATCGTTGTTTGCTTAAGGTCAAGACTCACGAAGTGAGAGCAATAGCAACTTCGGTGGCTTTTAAGCAAAACAGATCTCTTCGAAGTATTATGGACGCGACCTTTTGGAGGAGCAAGTCAGTGTTCGCTTCATTTTACTTAAAAGACGTCCAGACTCTTTATGAGGACTGCTACACCCTGGGTCCATTCGTTGCAGCGAGTGCAGTAGTGGGTGAGGGTTCTACCACTACATTCCCTTAATCCCAATATCCTTTTAATCTTCTCTTGAAATGTTTTTTAATCTTGTCTTGGGTTGTACGGAAGACTAGGAAGTCTTTCGCAATCTTTTTGATTTGGCGGGTCGTCAAATGTTGTTTCTTGAGAGCGCCCAGATTAAGGGTATTGATGAGGTCCTGTTATAGGGGTGTTCGCCCTGGATATAACAGCTTCTGGGAGTCTTAGAGCATCCTGAGGGGATGGCTGGGCTTCGTGAGGAAAGCGGACTAATGAGGCAGAGTAATCATCAGAGTCAGCTTCCTTACCAGGTACCTATACTTAAGTTGGTTTTTTTTTATGAAATATTTGTCAAAAAACTCTTGAGCATATACGCCTTTATTGTATTAATACTGGTCTCTACCCACCACCATGGGTGTGAATCAGCTATTATATATTCACCGGCTAAGTTTAATATTTAAAAATGATATTTTCCTTATAAAATAAATTTTTGAATATACTTACCCGGTGAATATATAAGATTAAAGGCCCTCCCTTCCTCCCCGATAGAGACCCAGCGGACTGAGAAGAACTGGAGTGGTTGAGAAGTATATGCGGTATCTGGCCGATAGTCGGCGCTGGTGGGCACACCCGCAACCTTCATGGCGATCGCTCGCGAGTTTTTGGAATCTGTCGGGCCGTCGGAGACGTCAGCTATTATATATTCACCGGGTAAGTATATTCAAAAATTTATTTTATAAGGAAAATATCATATTACGGCAGATCGGTTAGCGTCTTAGCTCGTCATCTTTGCAGCTAACGTCACCTTGAATATGGAGAGCATGGCCTCCTGGATTATTATTATTATTATTTCTAAGCGGCAATCCTAGATGGAAATGCAGAATGCTATAAGTCCTAGGGCTCCAACAGGGAAAAATAGCCCAGTGACTGCAGAAAATAAGGAAATAACCTTTAAATGAGAAGTAATGATAATTAAAATATTTCAAAAACAGTAACATCATTAAAGTAAATCTTTCATAAATAAACTATAAAAACTTCAAAAAAAACAGGAGGAAGAAAAATAAGATAGAATAGTGTGCCAGAGTGACTGCTGCTCAGGTACCGCCAGTTTTCCAGCCGACACAGAGGTTCTCAGGGTCCAGGGTCATAGAGTTCCTCACCCATTAGGCTGCCAACTAGTAAGCCAATTGGGTCCTAAAGAGGCGCAACGCCGTGGCCTCCAAATTTTCAAGGTAGATTGACTGTAGGGAGGTCCTGCATCCTAAGAAAGTGTCTGTTGAGGGTCCCTTCATTTTCCCGATGGAGGATGTTGAGACGGCGGTCAAGAATTGGAGGAAGGCAAGCCTAGACTTGCTTCTGCACCAGGCTGTCACTTCGGCACCCACAAGCCACTTTCACTTCTGGTCAACTGAGATCTTCGCCTCTAGTAAGACAGACTCATAAACCTGCCCCAAAGATTGATTCCCGCCCCGTCCAGTCCACCTCAAGATGGGGAAGAGGACAGCAGGTACCCTTTTCGAGCAGACGAGGAAGAGGCAAGAAGTGAGTCCATTGACCCCTCTAGGAGGGCCAATCCTCCAGATGGAGGAGATGGTGGTATTACGGGGCAAAACGGAGGATGGTAAACGTTCTACTCTCCGGATACCGCATCTCATCCATCAGCGCTCCCCCTCTCCTGCTTCCTCCACCAATGATGTCATTGTCCTTTCATTAGGGATTGACGAAGGACCTTCCCCTTCGGGCAGAAGTCCAGGTCATATTAGAGAAGGTTACTCCACAAGAGGTCTGCAACGGGTCCCCAGGCTTCTTCAGTCGACTCTTTCTTGTCGAGAAGGCATCAGGAGGCCTAAGTACAGTCATAGACTGTTCGGCTTTGAACGAGTTTGCTGTGCAGACTCTGTTAAAAATGAAGACTGGTGCCAAGATCAGGCAACTATCAGACCCTTGGACTTCATGATGACAATATACTTGAAGGCTGCGTACTTCCAGATCCCAGCACATCCCGCCTCCAGGAATGACCTCCGGTTCATCAAGGCAAACGCGGTGTACCAATTGTGGGGCAATGTTTTGGAATCTCAGTAGCACCTTAAGTCTTCACTCTGGTATTAGCCTAAGCTCATGGCAGATGGAATCCATTTATTGCAATATCTGGACTAATGGCGTATATTGCCAGACTCAGAGAAGGTCTTTCTCCTTCACCTAGACAAACTTCTCTCGATCTGTCACAATCTGGGAATTGTGGTAAACTGGGGGAGGTCAGTTTTGTTGCCTGAATAAAGACTTGTATACAGTACTTAGAAATGGTATTAGGACAGAGTGTCGAAGGACAGAGCGTCGAAGGACAAAGTGTCGAATGGACAAAGTGTAGAATGGACAAAGTGTCGAATGGACAAAGTGTAGAATGGACAAAAGTTAAAAAGAGAGAGAGATAGATTGGATTTGATTATTGATTTTAGGCTTACGTCAAGCAATGGGACTTCAAGGTCATTCAGAAGATAGAGAGTTACAAGGAGTTATAAATGTTTTTTGAGTTGATTATTCAATTTAGGCTTACGCCAAGCACTGGGATTACAAGGTCATTCAGCGCTTTTAAAAAAATAAAATGGATATAGGATCATAAATATACATCATACATCAATGCTCCCCTCTGCCATCGTCGGGTATTTAAGGGCCTGTAAGATCTTTAGATATTGGCGTTTGACAACCATAGGGGATTTCCAACCCGTATATTTTTTAAAATCATCAAAGTCCCTGTTCTGGAAGTCATTGTTGGAGGCATCTACTGTCCGTATATCATGAGCCTGGAGAAATGATTCCGGATTAGTATGTTTAATGAAGTAGAGGATTTGTTGCCTGATACCGTGAATGGAAATAGTACCTCCTTGTTCCCTGATAACCAAGGGGCCAGACGAGCGGGTGGCAGTTCTAGCTAAAAAGGGGCTTGAGAGTGTGACTGTACACGGAGAAAAATCCTGGGGATGAAGAATAATCTTCCGAGGGGAGCACCTATTTTGCGGATCCTCATTTTTTAGCTAGGGAAGCTTTGTCTGGAAAAGGAGTACTTCGGCTGAAGGGAGGAAATCTATGTTTTCCGGGTTTCGTGAGAGAGCTGCTAGTTCTGATGTTCCATCACCTGAGGCCATAGCCGTTAGAAATAAAGTCTTCCTAAGAAGAGTGATATAAGAGCAGGATTCATTGTCCGTGTCCATCGCAAGTTTGAGAACACCATTCAGAGACCAAGAGACCTTTTGTGGCCGAACCGAAGGTTGAAGCCTAGCACATGTTTTTGGTGTTGATGAGAAATAGGAATCAGCTAGGTTAATGTTGAACCCAACAAGGAAGATCTTCTTCAAAGCTGACTTGATGGTGGTTAAAGTGCTAACTGTTAGGCCTTTGACAAATAGGAACCTCAAGAAAGAGATGGCTAAATGCGGGGACATACGAGTATGGTCTGCACTCTTAGGGGACCTACTAGTTGTTAACGGCCGAATCATATTGGCGAATTGTCGAGTCCCTTTTGTCCCATTCGATGAAGAGATCGTTTCCGGTTCAATGTTCGCATCTCTACGAGCTGCCAACTTCCTGTAGTCCACAAAGTTAGAGTTTTGGCTATCCTTGAGTAATCTGACACAGTGAGTTTGGATACTCGGGTCAGTTTGAGGAACGGGATCCGGATGGAACTGAGTTTCAACTCGAGGAGGAGAGGAAACCAACTGTTCTTGGCCAGTGAGGTGGTACTAAAGCCACTGCGCCCCGGAAGGAGCGTAGTTTGTGTAAAAGTTTTTAGAAGATTCCCTGGGGGAGATAGGGAAATCTTCTTCTAATGGTTCCAATCCCGGGGTAATGCGTCCATGGCATAAGCCCGAGGGTCCAGGGTTGGGGTCACATAACAAGGAAGTTAGTGATTCATCTGAGTTGCGAATAGATCTACCTGGAGGCCTGGAACGAGCCTGAGTATCCACCGGAATGAAATTATGTCTAGAGACCATTCTGACTCCAGTGGATCCGTCCTGGATAGTGAGTCCGCTCTCACATTCTGGCCTCCCGCTAGGTGAGGTGCTGACAGGAACCAGTTCTCTTCTGTTGCCCAGGCGAAGATAGTGACCAGGATCTGATTCAGGTTGGGTGACTTGGATCCTCCCCTGTTGACGTAGTGTACTGCGTCTGTGCTGTCTGACACTACTCTGATGTGGGTCGACCTCGGAGGAGAGTCTCTCTTCAGGGTCAAGAACACTGCCATGGCTTTGAGAACAATGATATGGGACTGTTTCATGGAGAGTGACCAAGAACCTGAAACATCTGATGTTCGGAGTAATCTCCCCCATCCACTTAGAGACGCGGCTGTATGGAATGTCACTTGTGGAGGTGGGAATTGTAGAGGAACCGATTTGGAGAGGTCCTTCGGTTCGGACCATGGGCGTAGTCTCATTTTCAAGACAGAGGGGATCTTCGAGACCATGTCTCTTATAGGTACTGTAGCTCTCTTTCTCCAAACTCGATTGATGTCTTTGAGTTTGGCTTTTATTAGGCTAAGAGGAGGCCTGAATAACTCGTGATCGTATAAAAACGGAGAACGGGAAATTCACCTCTCTTACTCGAGCTAACAAAGAAAACGAGAGAAGGGATAACTCATATCCGTAGAACGGAACGAGCAGTCTCTGTTTTCGCTCTCAAGGTTACATAATAAAAAACTAACATCACACAATAAAACAAGAAAATTAATAAAATTGATTGCTTTTCTTAGTAATTGTAATAACCAAGAACGAAGAATAACGACAACGTAACAAATAAACAAGGATATAGTCTAAATCGAAGCCACTGAGGCGAGTACAAACTAACAGACTAAATCGCTAAACTTTAATTCGCTATTCTTTAAATCGCTATTCTTCGTAGGTCCAAATTGGACTTGCAAGCAAATAAATACCATAGTAAAAATTAATGATAACACAAAAAGGCCATAAAACGTAAGTGATATAACCTAGATGACAGAGTACCAGATGGGCAAAAATAACTAGAATATTTACCGAAGCGAACATAACCCAAAATGGCTGCCGATACCTCGGCAGGACAATCGCTTCCAAAACTAAAAACCACCATATTGGAAACAGAACAAATGCCCGGTACTGTCAAAAGCTGCCAAAACAAACTATGGTACTTAACATTGGTAAGGGTGAAGTAGTAACGTCAGTCATGTTAAATTAACGCCAATCACTTCGAAAAACACTGGGCAAAACACTTATCAACTTTGCGGGCAAGTCCAAAACAGAAGGATGACCTGGTGAGCGCGAGTGGTAGGTTTCGGTAGGGTAACCCAACTGTATTCTCTAGGGCCTGTCACGGCCCTCCCCCTTTGATGAAGGGATTATCTAAATGGAAGACAGCCTGTGAATAGTGTTTTACAAACGCCCTTGTTAGATATACGACACCAACAAGGTGCTCGCGCGAGGGTTGTAACCTCTGCATTCCATGCTTTTAATTTTCTCTGGTATATTTGGAAGATTTATATCAGAAAAAGTACAAAGAAGGACTTTTTTGCCGGCCGTCACAGGTCTCTCCCCAGAAATAGATTTTTCCTTCGTCAAAATCCCTTTATGAGAAGACATAAATTATGAAAATACAAATGTATTAATGTATTAAAAAAACTTGTAGCAATATTTATTTAAAGATTGTGAGCGATGGCTCGAAGATATTGTAACCCATCATTGACGTCATATGTATCAAAAATACTTTTTAGTCTTAGGTTAAGGAGAGCATATTTCTTGTATTTTCTTTTTACATCATGGCCTTGTTGAATTTGTCCTAGAATCATTTCAGTGCTGGCCTGCTCCATACGAAGTTTTCGTAAAAGTTTGTCCTCTGTTGGGTGGCAAATCTTCACTCTTCCATGAAAAGCATTATGCCACCCTTCAACGGAGTTATTGGTCCTAGGCAAATCTTTTGCAACTCTCTCGTGAACTGACCACAAGTCAATTTCATATAATGGCTTTCTTCTTCTTCCCCTCTGGACGATTCCAAGCCATGTAACTTCAAAATATTGTAAAAATTCTCCTAATGTTTCATCGGTTTCATCATCAAAAGATTTAATTAACTTATTGAGTCTTGATAATCTCCATTATTATAGGTTAGGTAGAATGGAAATTTAAATTGAAACTTGAATCTCGAAAGAAGGTATCTGGTGAGAAATCTCTAACAGACTGAATACCGTATATATATTCTCTCTATCTCTCTCTAGAATATGCATGTAAGAATATAACAATGTAAGAATTGTTATATGTAAAGATATATCATTGTAAACATTGTTATATAGTTATATGTAAGGATATACCAATGTAAACATTATTATATAGTTAAAGGTTAATTAGGTCGTTAGTTAAATGGATACTGTATTCTTTCTGTTTTTATTATTTATATTTTATCATTGTTATATAGTTATATGTAAGGATATACCAATGTAAACATTATTATATAGATAAAGGTTAATTAGGTCGTTAGTTAAATGGATACTGTATTCTCTCTCTTTTTATCATTTATATTTTATCATTTATCATTTTTATAATTTTGACACATTGTCTGTTCGACACATTGTCTGTTCGACATTTTGTCTGTTCGACACTTTGTCTGTTCGACGTTTTGTCCATTCGACACTTTGTCCTTCGATGCTCTGTCCTTCGACACTCTGTCTTTCGACACTCTGTCCGCGCACGCTTAGAAATTGACATGCACATCAGTGGCAGAGTTTAGTAAGCCGTATAGCATCCTTGGAGTGGCTCATCCCGAACGGACGTCTCTTGATGTGTTCCATCCAATGGCAAATGAAGAATCATTGGTCTCAGGGCATCAACTCCCCTGGAAGGCCAGTTCCAGTAGGGGAAGAGCAAATACAAGATGTGAAATGACGGGCGAGTGAAGCCAATCATCTGAAGGATTCAGCCCTTCACTTACTGCCTCCGGAATTAAGGTTGTTCACGTATGCATCGAAGGAAGGGTGGTGGTGCATATCCTCCAACATCTGGCATCAGGACAATGGTCAGACGGTGAACGTCAGGCCCACATCAATATATTAGAGCTCAGAACAGCTCTACTTGCTCCTCAATTCTTTTGCCCTTTAGTCACGGGCCAATTGGTGGTGTTGATGAGCGACAACACCCTTGGTGGTTTACGTAAACAAGCAAGGAGGTAGGTACTGTTTCGCTTCAGCTCTGCCAGCTAGCAGTGGAAATATTTGATTGGGCGCAGATCAACGCTATCACCTAATCACCTCGCTTTATTCTTGGTAGAAGTTGAGCAGGAAGATGCAAATACTGTAGTTGGATCCGGATGGTCTTTGCAGCCTCGGATGGCGAACAAGATAGTGGCTTTTTGGGGTTAGCCGACTGTCGACCTGTTTGCGACCTCACTCAAGTCAAGTGGGTCATCTTCTGTGATTGATGTTGTAGAAGGGGTTGTCTCTCTTCTCAGAGCCTCTGTACCCTTGATAGCCGATTTTTAACCTTATCTCCGGGAGGAAAATCTGCTCGGTGTTAGCTGTGAAAGGCTATCTCTCATTTTTGAGCCAAGTCTTAGGCTAAACGGAGTTGATATTTCCTCCTAGGTAGAACTTTCTACGCTCATACAGAACTTTGAACAGTCCTGATCTCCGTTGGAGGTGAGACCACCGCCCTGTTATATGACCAAGGTATCTCCGTTCATTAAAAGGTTCCCCCGTACGAACCATTGAGGTTCCTAAGGACATTAGCCTCACCCTCAAAATGGTTTTCTCGCTCGCTCTGGCCTCGGCTAAGCGGGTCAGTAAGCTGCGTGGTCTCCTCTTCAACATCTCGTTCTTCATCGTCCTGGAGTTCGTCGCTAAAACCCTGAATCTGCCGATGCCTGATTTCAGGCTAACTTTTCAAATCTCAAGCTCTAGAGGTAACCTATGATCCTGATCAATTGTGTTTCCATCCTGTGAGAGCGGTGTTTAGATATCAAGCGCACACACATATCGTCCCCATATACAACCTTTTTTTTTTTTTTTTTTGTAATTACTGGGAGAGTCACGAAGGTGACCATAAATACTATTTCTTCTTGGACCCTCGTCACCTTCCTCTCCAAGAGAGATGTAAGCTATAGAACATGACATTAGGGGAATCGATACGACCTTAGCATTCAGAAAGAGTCTCTCTGTGTTGCAGGTACTCAAAGTAGGTGTTTATAAATGACAAACGAGATTTACTGCCCACTACCTGTTCGATTGGACCCACAGGTCCTTAGACATTTTCTCTTGGACCTGTAGTAACTGCACAGTAACTGGTATAGCTACCTTAGCTCCCTCTCACAAAACCATTAGCAGAAAATCGAGGACAGGTTACTTGTTAGCTTGGCGTGAAAGTAAGAATGAATGGCCCTTTCTTTTCCTTTCACCTTCCCATCTCTTGGGGGCACAGTATCAATAACCCTGCCAGCGGGATCCGATTTGTCTGCAGGTAAGCCCCAGATATACAAATATTGTTCTATGCCATGTTATAGAAGTCTTCCTCAAACTCCTTGTGAGGGGAGTGGGATGTAACCAGGCAAACTTTATCAATATACAAGTACCACACGAATCAGTCAAACCCATTACATAAATATATTATATGTTACAATACTGAGACATTCTGCTCGTTACCCTTTGTTGCAAGGGCCGTGGACCTGCTTGTATCAGTAAGGTGTAAGGATCCTGTACTCTGTCTACATCATAAAACATGAGTTTGGGCATGCCGGGATAAATATCCAGCCAGTTGGAACTGGGACATCCTCCTGCCGTGGGATTAGTCTGCAATAAGTAAAGAACGATTTTTTTTGTATGTGTATTGGAGCAAATGACAAATTTGGAAGTATAGATCTTATTTTCCCAAGCTATACAAACCAGAGTTCTTCACTTGTATTTGTCCACCATCCCTCTAGAGAGTCCCTGGTGCAATCAAAGTGCTTTGTCAGTGAGCAAAATGGGGAACGGTGCTTCCCCGATACTGGCCGATTGTTGACACCTCGTTTTTACATTTTAAAGGCCGTGTACTTCAGCTTCGCTGTTATCTTCTCCTGTGTATAGGACTTGTGTTTGTATGAATAGGAAAAATACAAATTCCTTCCATAGTTATCCTTTTCATCTATTATTTCTTGGCCCCCTCTACTTTCCATCGCTCCTGATTCATTTCTATTCTTTATTGTTTCCAGACCTCAAATTGTTCTCTACTCTTGGTTAGTGCCATAGCCTCTGTACCATGGTCTTCTACTCTCTAGGATTGCTTTTCCATCTAGGGCTGTAAACCACCTAGGGGCTAGACGCAGCGTCAAAAAACCCCTGTCTGGAGAGAAGCTCCGGGCAATCTAAAGAAGAAGAAGAAGAATCTAGGGCTGAATATTGTTGATTAGTTCATGTTGGAAGGGGTATATTAAATCCAGTGACCAGATTCTCTTAGGATCTCTTTACAAAAGAGTTAGTGGATTATAATTCCCTTTATTTTCATAAGTCATTTACGTCTTTCATCATGCTCTTGTATGTTCAAATCCTAGAGATTAAAAATTTATAGATGATTCTTGAAAGAAAGAAATTCTGTTAACTTAGTGTTTTTTGGGTTATGAAGCAATATCATTGATCTCCGAATAAATAATTCCAAATTGTTTTGTTATGACTTTAAATTGTTTGTAATACCTTGTGCGGATTTATCTCGTTCGTAAGTCGCAGCCTTTTTAAAATTGGGATTTTAGAGATCTGTCATTTTAAATTACGTTTGTTTGATAATTTGATGTAAGTTTATTTTTCAATTACTCATAACTTGATACTGAGAGTTTTGTTTATACATCTGGTAGGAGTTCTTATGCTTGAGGGTACATTCTGGTGTACTATTCTTTGTTTTCTTATTTACTTTCCTCACTGGGCTATTTTTCCAGTTTGAACCATCATAGGGCTCATGACATCCTACTTATCAAGCTAGTAATATTAGTAATCATAGTGATGATGATAATAATAATAAGTTTTATAAGTTCCTGAAAAAATACACATGAGATATATGATCTTGGTATGAACAAGTTAAATTTGTAGAATTGGGAGATTTTTTTTATTTCGGCCAAAATAAGAAATAAATCCTAACTTGAAATGCTTATCTTTACAAAAAGAAGATATATCAATGTGTTTGGAGCTTTGTTATGGCTTAATAAACTGCAATTGATCTGTAGGTAATTGAACGAAATGGCAAAAGAGGTTTTTTTTATATTTTATACAAAAGAAAATCACATATTCATATTTAAAGATAAATATTCTTGACTGAGACAACAGTGGCGTCTGGGTAAGCGGGCCAATTTCATTGCGGTACAGAGAAGCGGCACGCGGCCGCGAATCCCACTAGCGTAACTCGAGACCTTCGATGCGATTAGCGTAACTCGAGACCTTCGATGCGATTAGCTCTCGTCAATGATCGTCACCACGGAGGCATGCACCGGCACGTCGAACGAGAACTTTGGCTTTTCCTTTGCGATGACGGAGTGCTTCTTGTGCGACAGCTTTGGCGTCTCCGGTCTGTCGTGCCAGTGCAGGATGATTTCCTGGTCGCAGGGGCACGTCCTGACGAAAACCGGGTGCGTGTAGGCTGCGTGGAGGTATCTGGAAGCGTAGAAAGGCAATTAGAAACAGTTTTTTCTTCCTAAATGCTAAAGCAAGGAGCTAAATCTATTTGGTACTGATTACATTTATTGGCAATAAGATAATGAATAATAGTTTCTTGAAAATCAGTAAAAGATAGTAAATTTGGATATAATAAACAAGGGTTTAATTTTCGGTTATCTCTACTGTATAATTAGATGGATAAGAATGGCAACTAACCTAAAGAAATCAAGAGATGCCCTATAAGTGTCGAGGTTGACTCATGGGGCTGGTGAATTCCTACTCTTTTAATAATTAATAATATAAAAGCATCTATTATATAAGTAATAGTGAACTGTATGCTGATTCCAAAAGATTTTTATAGAAAAGTTCCTTACTACAGTCCCGAGTTTGACTTATCCTGACCAGCTAAAAAATTGATTGAAAGCTCGTAAATCATTTTTATATACCGACAACTAAGACATAAAAGGTGGAATCTTCACAGTAACTTGTTGCACTCGTAATATTACAGTTTTGTTTTACACGACGTAGAAACTATTGGCTCGCTCGCTCACCTCCAGAACCCTCTCAGATCGGTGGGTATGTCGTAGTTTTTCAGCGCCTTGGCCGCCACGCGTAGGTGTTGCAGCTTGGGAAGGACTTCACAGTCGAGATGTGTCAGATGATGGCTGCACAGATACTGGATGTGAGCTTGGTTGGCGTTCTCCTCTTCCTCGTCCTGGCGAAGGAAAGGATGGTTCGGTGAGGCGGTTCGATATTATTGCAAGTGCAAAGCCGTATGGTACGTACTTTGGAATAATTTAGGTGCTATTGGATACTGTACGGGATAGGTTTGCCTAGGAAGAAGGTCATTACTGCTTTACCTTTTTTTATAAGTAATGTAATCTACATTCATGAGTGGATAATACTGATTTTTCTGGCTAGTTTTTAAAATAAGTTTGCCATCGGTCACCCAGACAGTCATGATGCTCTTCATTTAATACAATTTAAGATCGAGCTCTAAGTAGACAATTGATCGAAAGCAACATAAATGTTGAAGGGTCGCTTATGAATTGCAGAGGCAAGGGACATCGACAATGTCTCACAGACTGACCATATATACATATGATCAGCAGCCAAGTCCCCTCTCCACCAAATCTAGGACCAGGAGAGGCCAGTGAGACCTATAGGTTCCCTCAAGACCTTGTCCCTAGCTCACAAGGCTGGTGAGGTTACAGGCACCACAAGAAACTATCAAGCAAATCACCAAGCAGGCACATTTCCAATGGGCTAGTACATCAAGATTATATTACTGTAATTGTCTATGTAAAATGGCATTTACTGTACTTTAGAGCAATAATTTTATATGTTATATTAGCCACACTTATGTAATCTTAGTATACCTCAGTTTCTGTAACTGTTACAGTAATGATCATTGCTATTATAAATGTTGAAGAAGATCACTGGGCCACATCCGTAGATTCCCTGTTCTAACTTGAGAGGAGAAAGCGGAAACAAAACTAAACTCGAGAAGTTGGACGGCTAATTAGGAAGAGACGAGAGGGAACGAAGGAAGAGTATCAGGCAGAAACTTTAGCATTGTCCATAGTGTGGTGTGTAGGGCCAACTGTAGGTGGTGCCTTTCCACGAAGACCTTCTTTGGTGGCAAGTGTAGTTTGTTACCTAACAGATTACGGACATGGGAGAGTTGTACTTTTTCTAGAGTGTCTTAGGTTATAAGCACATTCGTTATGTTTCTTGACATTACGGCAACTTGCGTATTAGTTAACCCCTTTACCCCCAAAGGACGTACGGCTACGTTTCACAAAAGCCATCCCTTTAACCCCATGGACGTACCGGTACGTCCTTGCAAAAAAATACTATAAATTTTTTTTTTTTCATATTTTTGATGATTTTTTTTAGAAAATTCAGGCATTTTCCAAGAGAATGAGACCAACCTAACCTCTCTATGACAAAAATCAAGGCTGTTAGAGCAATTTAAAAAATATATACTGCAAAATGTCCTTGAAAAAAATTAACCCCTGGGGGTTAAGGGTTGGAAATTTCCAAATAGCCTGGGGGTAAAAGGGTTAACTTAGAGGATAAACTAGTTTAAGCTGTAATCTTTGTCAGTTGAAGGTTTTGGTAATACAGTCGTGTATTGTAGCGTACTGTATTGCTACTTGCGCAGCATTTGTTTCCCTCTTACCTCGTGCGGATTGCCGTTGACGATGCCGTTCGTTACGTTGAGGCTCTTTTCCAAAAAAATGTTGAGCTTTTTCAGGGCCTGGTCCAGTTTCGACGGATCCTCGTTCACGGCCTTTATGTAGAAGCAGAACTTGGAGAAGAAGTCTTTGGTGGCCAAATCGGCGTCTGGGTTATTGTATTCCAGCCCCCCTCCTGGGTACCTGCGAAACAAAAGGCCCTTTAGGAAATAATCAAGGTGAACTTGGGTTATTGGGTATGTTTTAATTCGATTTTGTTTCCTTTCCTCTCTGGGCTACTTTTCTGTGTTGGAGTCCTAGGACTTATGGCATCCTGCTTTTACAACTAGGGTTGCAGCTTAGCAATACAGTAGTACTGTAATAAGATAGTAGTGCTAATGATAATCTAGATAACAGATGCAATTAAGAATTTTCTCTAGCATTGGTTTAATAGGCTGGCTTAGGGTAGGCACTGTTATGCGTATCGTCTAGTTTAGATTACCCTAATGGCAAATATATTTTGTACAGTGTCTACCCCTAATTGGAGCACACATAATATTCCTCTCTACTATACGGTACTGTAATATGACGTAAGAATGTTGAAATACAGTAATGCCTCCAATTAGCAATTTTAACTTGGAAGAGTAAGATGAAGACTCAGTGCAAGAACAGACAGCGATTTTCTCCTCCGAGACTTACTTTGTGTCGAGGTACTGTATGATGTCGTCCAGGGCATCGAATCCGTCGTCCCCGTGAATGAGAGCCGGCACGTGTTTCAATCCCAGCGCCTTAAACTCTGGCGGCGGTTTGGCAGGATTTGTCGTGATTACCTGAAAGGACGGCGGTGTTTATATTTCTGTGGCTAAGTATAGAAACTTCTCTCTTTAACATCACTGGATTCTTCTGAATGATTATTTTGGTGGGGATTTAGGTTACAGGATGTGCTATTGCTGTTGCGAGACGGAGGTTGATTAGCAGCTCAAGGCGTGATATCAGAGAATCTATTCATATACCAAAGGCACTTCCCCCAATTTTGAGGGGTAGCCAACATCAACAAAGAAACAAAACAAAAAAGGGGACATCTACTCTCTACGTTCCTCCAGCCTAACCAGGGACTCAGCCTAGTTCAGCTGGTACTGCTAGGATGCCACAGGCCAACCTCCCACATTTCCACCACAGATGAAGCTTCATACTGCTGAATCCCCTACTGCTGCTACCTCCGCGGTCATCTAAGGCACCGGAGGAAGCAGCAAGGCCTACCGGAACTGCGTTACAATATCAAAGAATGGGATTCATAAAAGATGGGAGATGGGTTTGAATGGGGACAATACAGTATGTGTGAGAGGCGGAGGCCCCAAACGCTGGTATCGAGTCTTTCAATCTTGTGGAGTTTATTAAGGGATTGATGAATTTCTTTACTGAGATCACTGGATCACCTTTTTAGACCATCATCTGCTCGCCTTAAGGTAGAAACTGGAGTAAGACTTGAGTGGAATATGTTCATTCAGGCAAGCGAGAAGAAGCATGTTTCTTAAATTTTTAAAGAATGGAATGAGCTAAATAGCTGTGGATAGACTTTGCAAGTTTCCATTGAACGGAAGGCCATGCATAACAAAACTAGAATAAAGACAGTGTGAAAATTATAATATTATTAATAACATACATTAATGCAAGTTATTGAAGCTGACAAAACACATTTTGCCAAATATTAAATATTAAGATATGAGAGTGCAAGAGTTTCCGACGAGGCAGCGACTCGCTCCCGTTCTCGGGCTCACCTTAAACTTCAACAGTTTTTGTTGTGACTTGATGAGAAGGACCATAAACACTCTCTGGCAGAAGGGACACGCCCCCATGCGTTCCCCGTCCACACCCGCCTTGACGTATGCCGTGACTTCGTCCAGCGCGGGTACTCCCGGTTGTACTGTGGTCTTTGGCGGCTGCTGTTGTTGCCCTACGCTCCCCATTGTGGTCGTTGCGGTGCCGTGCGTAGAATCTGCGGAATCGTAGAAAAACTTAAGACGACGTAGTGATCGTGAAGTCCCAGGAGTATTGAGGGGTGAATTTTGTCCAGAGTTTTAGAAGTAATTACTATATTCGATAAAAATAAACATACTGTACGTGCTCATGAGGAAAAATATGTAAATTCTTAAACGTAGTTTGGAATAAGGTCATTCACGTTTGACCCTTCTGTCTTTTCAGAATAGCGGGGTAGTGCCGTCAGTTAGCTGTAGGTATTACTTTAAGGTCCTTGTATTGACCTGCGTCCACACCGTTTATCTTCTACTGTACTCCAACTTTATTTCCACTTCCGTTCTTCCTTCTTTCAGTCTATCCTCTTTTATCTTGAAATTCATAGCAAAATTGCATTATTTTCTTCAGTTGCAATTTGACGCT
>NC_090749.1:102115375-102117632 GCF_036898095.1 Palaemon carinicauda
TTCTTATCACTCAATTCATCAGATGAAAAAACAGCAATACCTAGTAATCGAGACTTCATACCATCTTTAAAGTCCTCTGGTTTAAATTGAATCGAGCTAACAGTAGCTTACACAACGTTAATTCTGTCTGCACGACAACATCCATGTTGGTAATTTATATTTGAGCTTTTATTTTTCACGTGCATAGCATCAAACTACTACGAAGTTACTATGCATTATCACTGACAGAATATATGAATAAACAAAAAGATATATGGACTCAAGGAGTTCTATTGTTAAATTGCATCTATGGGTACAGTCAAACCATTTTATGAGCAAACTCGGAGCCCAATAGCGGCATTGCCAATTCTCTTGGGGCATTTTCAAAGCACACCTGGCTTGACCGCTTTAATCTATGGGCGAGCCAAGAAAACGGCTAGCTAATAAGTCATTCACCCGGATTTGAACGGTCTAAGAATATAATCTTTTAATTTGATACTCTCTCCAAATTGTTTCCTTCGCTCTTTTTGTTTGCAACCACGTGGTGACAATTTGAAACTCCCTAGATATAACAAGGAGCAAAATTGTTATAAAACGATTATCATCCTAACAGAAATAATCTTAATTTTGATATCAAATGAATTCAGTTCTCAATTCTGATTGATTATTAAAAGACAGGATTCTTTACAAAGGATTTGATTAACTATGTTTAATATGGTATATTTACATAAGTGATTTTATTGTTTTAGAATTTATTTAATTAATCGACAAAATTTTTTTACAACAAAGGTTGTGTTAGCAAACGTGGTTATGGTGACTTCGTCAGATGAACTTAGTGCTATCACAAAAGATTCAACGAATTAGTTAATTCAGACGTAATTTTAATTTTTTCCTTTATAATGTTATCAGTATGCTTAACACCCTTGACCCAATTTTCCTTGCAAATCTGAAACAAAGTCGTTTTTTATATGTTGGTTGCATCTGTGACACGTTTGATTGTTTGGTCAATTCCAAATTTAACAATTTCATTATCATTTTCCCATTTAAAAAACTGATAGACATTGTATGCCATTTTTCTTTCTTCTGGGCGAAAAACACGACGCTGAGAACTTACCATAGTTTTTACGGAAGCCTATTGTGCAAGACAGTGAAAAAGGAAGCTAATCTTCATGCATTTAATAGGATTTGACCAAAGGTCTCAGTGAACTGACCCAGTGAAGATGTGGCAACGTGTATGCCATATCTCCTAGTTTGTCATTTTGCTTCCCTTGTCTTAGTGAAGCAAAATCATCGGGATTAAGGAGAATCGGCACCGCCGCAAATGAGTTTTGGTGATTGGATTGACACCTTAAGCTGCGCGTTGGCTGCCCTTTTTCAAAAGATGTATATATATATATATATATATATATATATATATATATATATATATATATATATATATATATATATATATATATATATATATATCTATATATCTATATATATATATATATATAATATATATATATATATATATATATATATATATATATATATATATATATATATATATATATATATATGCATTTGTTTAAATAATAAAATAATCAACCCCATTTATTCTGAGTGATTTTTGTGTCAATTTCTCCAGGCATATTGCCGCCCGAAGCTCATGCACCTAAAGCACATGAATGGAATCTATTGGAAATAACAAAAAAAGGAAAAAAAAAATCTCGACAATCACGCGCATACTGAAATAAAATGAAGTTTTACCTCGCCGTTATCACTAAACCTTAAATTACAGTCTGTGACTTTTAACGTGTCATATGATTCACTAATACACAATATTTGGTCTTAAATACAAAATTAAACTAATTTTCCTACTGCTGCGAAGCCAGCAATAAATGCATGATACATATTTGCGATGTCACATGAATTATTTATCATTCTGATGAGGGGGTAACTTGAAAACAGAGGGGGTAACTTGAAACCGGTTTCAAATTACCCCCCGGGTAATCTGAAACCGGTTTCAAGTTACCGGGGGGTAGTTTGAAACTGGGGGTAACTTGAATCCTTTACACCGGGATAAACTACCCGTGCCAAAAACGGCTTTTTGCCACGTCCATATTACCGAAGTGTTGGCAAGTTTCAAGAAGCTTCTCCAACACTTTATTTCCCCTCCAACACTTTATTTCCCCTCCAACACTTTATTTCCCCTCCAACACAATAGGATATATTCTCTCCAACACTATCACCAACGTTTAGGCCTACGTGGGTATTAACCTTGGTCGTTTTAGAC
>NC_090749.1:102118132-102155161 GCF_036898095.1 Palaemon carinicauda
TACCTTGAACACGACAATCAGCCAGTATATTTATTCAATCTGAAAGGAAAACCAAAAATCAAAGCAACCAGATTAAGGGGATGTAGAGCAGTATGTGCGTACTGAACCGCAGCCGAAGTCAAAGTGAAGGATACTCTTCCTGGCGAGTGGGAGGAGCTTACCCTCCACTTTCCAGCTACTACGACAGTACAACTGTACTCCTATTAAAGGACGATAGTTTGTAATCATTTGGGAACAAATAATAAATAAAATAATAAGATTTTCATGGTTTTGGAAATTGGATTGAAAAATTTTTAACGTACTGAAGTATGTGTGACTTGCAGCATGAAATTGTGAATAGCTATGAATCTACATGTCTAAATCACCTAAAGTATAAGTTTCTAATAATTTACTGTATATCAATAATATACTGAAATAAGTGTACTATATCATACTGTAGTGATTTTGCCAATTCATAGTCACCTAAACCTGAAGAGAAACTGGTTTGATTACCGTATATGCTGGGTTATAAGATGACTGAAAATCCAGTACTCTAATTACTGGGGACTATAACTCATTATGTGTTTGATAATTTCTATGTTAATATAGGTTTAAACAACCATCACAGTTCTTCATCGACTTTTGTATCAGTACGTTCATCCTCAGATTTTATGTGGTGTATAAAATGACCCCTAGTTTCGGGATTCTATTTTTAAGGTTAAAATGCCGTCCTATACTCCAACATATACGGCATACTGTACAGTATATGATTTGTAAGAAATACAGTTGAAACTTGGAGCTTTCAACTTACGGCATTGCAGGCGCCCCTAACTTTGAAAGAGCCAGTTTTCTGGAGGTTTTCCGCTTTGAAATACAGCTTCCTTCCTGCTAGAGAGTCGAGAGCATCGCTCGTAAACACGGGAGTTCGGTGGATAAATCCGTGGATCCTTCGGTACGCTGCCCTCAATTCCGTCGTCCCGACTGGATAAGCCATTCCTCCCTAGGAAAGAAAGAAGAGAGTTAACAAAAGTGTAAAAGATTTGTATATTATGACCTATTATTTCCTTAATTAATTTCAAATCCTGAGATAACACGAAGAAGTAACAGCTTAAAAACATTTTAACATTCAAATAAATACAAAAATCTCTCTCTACATCCTCCAATGTCGTACACCAATAGACGAGAGAGATGAGTTTAAAGGTTTTAAAGGCCGCTCATGAATGGCAGAGGCAAGGGACAGCGACATTGCCCTAGCAAGCAGGAAAATTCCCTAGAGACTGACCATATTATAAGATCAGTGCCCAAGCCCCCTCTCCACCCAAGCTAGGACCAGGGAGGGCGAAGTAATGGCTGCAGATGACTATAGGCTCCCCTAAACCTGCCATCTTTAGCTCAAAAAGATGGCGTCGTTGCAGCGACCAGAGAAATTAACGAGTTTGAGTGGGACTCGAACCCCAGTCTAGCGATCACCAGTCAAGGGACGCTACCATTAAATTGCTAATAACCAGCGAATCAGTTTAATCAAGTTGAGACAGACAGCCTAAAACAATAACAAATGTGGTAAACACCAAACTGAAATACGAATTACACAAAAATAATTTACTGCACCGGTTTTATTCTAGTTACGGACGGAAAAAGCTTTCTTTTTACTAAAAAAAAAAAAAAAAGGTATTTCCTTTGAAAAAAAAATGCCAGTTCCTTCAAATATTACAAATTAATACTATATATATATATATATATATATATATATATATATATATATATATATATATATATATATATATATATGTATGTATATATAAGGTATAAACTATTTTTAATTTTCAAACATATGTCTTTTAGTAGAAAAGCTTTTTGAGTCCGTAACTATAATAAAAACCGGTGCAGTCAATTATTTTTCTTCCTGGAGTATTTATAAGTACTTTTGTAAATATTAATATAGCATAAGATATTCTTAACTGGTAAGTAGGGTTATATTTAAATGTAAAAAATTGGTTTACGAATTTTGTATTGAAGTAAACTAAAAACAACTAAAATCTCCTTGAATAAAGATAAATGGAAGTAAAGTAGATGGATAATAAGTGGGTCCAAAACAGCTGGCTATAAATAAACCTCATTTACTTACTTATAAAACCTTTTATCTATCTCGATCCAAATTAAAAACTGTTGACGATCTATCCTTAACTATTCACTCGCAAGTTAATTGCTTATTTGTCTTAAAATACGTGTTAATTAACGATAAAACTGGGAATATATCTTGGAATTTGGAATGGCCTACGAGGGGATGTTTACCAGGGTTACCAGATGAGTTCTACTGGATTATCGTACATGAGCCTTAAAATTGTCGTTTTTTAAACCAAAATTATCGTACACACTTTGAACAAGATTATCAAGGAGTAACATATATAGCTTATTTCAAGGTATTTTAGTATAATTGCTTAATCAAACACACACACATACATTGTATATACCCAAGGTATGTATCGTGCATCGTACCGGACCCAAAATAATCGTTCATGTACGATAATTATCGTACGAATGGCAACCCTGATGTTTACATTCCAAGTCTTATCTTCCAGGCGTTCGAGTATCATGGTTATCATTGAGGGCGTTTGTTAATCCAGTTTCAACTGGTTTGGGAATATCCTAAAAAAATAATAATTATTAATGTTCCCACTTCATTAATTTCATTGTTATTATTATAATTAACTTTTTATTACCTTATTTTAATATTTAGGACAGTTCCAATTATTAAGAAATTATACTACTTACGCTAATCTAGAGTTAATTAGTTCAAGAATTTCCTAAAAAAAAAAAAAAATTAATATTAATGTTCCCACTTCATTAATTTCATTGTTATTATTATAATTAACTTTTTATTATTATAATCTTATTTCTAGATATAGGACAGTTCCAATTAATAGGAAATTATACCACTTATCAGATGAACTGTGATAATAAATTTTAGTTCGGACATCTGTCAATTTTCCCAAGTATTACGTGTAACATGGATAGAATACTGAAATTTTATTATCACTAGTGTACGCAGCCCGTCAAAATGACGTCTAAATAATTAGCTACACACACACACACACACACAAACTCGTCCTATCTCGCCCCTCCCCATTCCTACATTATATATATATATATATATATATATATATATATATATATATATATATATATATATATATATATATATATATATATATATATATATACATATATATATATATATATATATATATATATATATATATATATATATATATATATATATATATATATATATATATATATATGTGTGTGTGTGTGTGTGTGTGTGTGTGTGTGTGTGTGTGTGTGATGGGAATAACACTAAGAAACAGAAAACTAGAGTAGAGGATATTCTCACATGTAAGAAAAAGAAATGGACATGGACGGGACATGTGATGAGAATGACAGACAACAGATGGACATTAAGAATAACAGAATGGGTCCCTATAGATAGTAAAAGAAGCAGGGGGAGGAGGAAGAGAAGACGATGGATCAACGAACTAAGGAAGTCTGCGGGTTCGTGAGGATGAACTTGTGAAGATATAAACCAATGGTTTTTTTTTTTTTTTTATATAAGTTTTCTTCAAATCTTGTCTAGTGGAACTCAAGGTATGAATAGGCGCTAGTACAGTGTAGCATTTTCCTATTATTATTATTATTATTATTATTGTTGTTGTTGTTGTTGTTGTCATTATTATTATTATCATTATTATTATTATTATCATCATCATTATTATTATTATTATTATTATTATTATTATTATTATTATTATTGTTGTTGTTGTTGTTGTTGTCATTATTATTATTATCATTATTATTATTATTATCATCATCATTATTATTATTATTATTATTATTATTATCATTATTATTATTATTATTATTATATAAGCTACAACCCTAGTTGGAAAAGCAGGATGTTATAAGCCCAAGGGCTCCATCAGGGAAAATCAACCCACCGAGAAAAGGAAATAAGGATACAAATAAATAAATAATCGAACGTCTATATGTAATCCTGAACGGACATTTCGGTCGTAAGGATATCCTTGGAATTTCCTTCCAAGGAATCAACTCCTGCATTGGAGAAAGAGGAAAAACAGCAGATCACAAACCTAATTTCTGAGGGAGCGCGTAAGCTCCATAAATCTTACTGCAAAATAACGGAATTGTAAGCTTCATCGAAGAAGCGCGGGCTTGTAAGATCGGTCATGAAGTTCCGTGAAGCCTTGTGGAAAATTTATTCATGTATTCAAAAATCAATTTCAGATTCACATCTTTCAGATCACGAACCTAATTTCTGAGGGAGCGTGTAAGCTTTATAAATCTTACTGCAAAATAACGGAATTGTAAGCTTCATCGAAGATGCGCGGGCTTGAAAGATCGGTCGTGAAGTTCCGTGAGGCCTTGTGAAAAATTATTCATGTATTCAAAAATCAATTTCAGGTTCACATCCTTATATTTCAAAGATTCTAAAATGTTCATTTATCAGTTTTTTTTCATTATTCTTTAATCAAAATTTTCACCACCATGGCCTTTATATTAAAGTGTAATTCCAGATGTAATCCTGAAGATAAATAAAAATGGATTCGAAATATCTCGACACCAAATAATAAATGGAGAGACTTGAATTAATTTTTCCTGTTATTCTTCGATTTTTACACATCACCAAGATATTGTCTATTCAATATAATTGTAGTGTAACATGTTAAAGTCCCATATATATATATATATATATATATATATATATATATATATATATATATATATATATATATATATATATATATATATATATATATATATATATATATATAAAGCTAAACACATTGCTATTTATTATGTAGGGGATATTATTATTATTATTATTATTATTATTATTATTATTATTATTATTATTATTATTAGTATTATTATTATTATTATTATTTTTATTATTACTATTATTATACATACACACACACACACACACACACACACACACACACACACACACACACACACATATATATATATATATATATATATATATATATATATATATATATATATATATATATATATATATATATACATAGGCCTACATCTATATAAACCTGTCTCCTATACACATAACTACATTCTATCTAATAAACCGTAATGAACGAACACATATATACAAATTAATCTATTCAGATTATTTCCCTAAACATCAATCATGTCTCCATTTATCTGCCAAATCAGAATAGAAAAATATATCAGACCAAAGAAGTCAGAATTAGCGATCCATTCACCGCTCGCATCAGAAGAAGTAACCGCGAATGTAAACAAACAGAAAAATAAACATTTTAATCTATAGAGTTTTAATTAGAGAGTATTTCTTATATAGTAATTTGTCTATATTGTCTATATACATATATGGGTAGTTTTTTCTTTTACTAATATTACTTAATTAGGTTATTCATAGATTGGATGGATGTATATAAAAGAGAAGGTGAGCATGGCTGACACATCAGTTTTCGTAATATCGTCTGTCTGGTGAGTAAATGAATCTCTCTCTCTCATAGAAACAAGTAAGTTATTATGAATATATAAGATATATATTATATAGTATTACTATTTTTTCTTCTTTTTCAGTTCAACCAAGAATTGGCGCTCAATATGTCACCGTTAAGCAAAATACTTATGCTCGTGATAGTAAGTATTAATGTAATTATATGTTCAATTGGTTACACACACACACACACACACACACACACACACACATATATATATATATATATATATATATATATAAATATATATATATATATATATATATATATATATATATATATATATATATATATATACTGGATATATATGTATATAAATATATAAATGTGTATATATATACTGGATATATATATATATGTATATATATATATATATATATATATATATATATATATATATATATATATATATATATATATATATATATATATTGGATATATATGTATATAAATATATAAATATATATATACATATATATATATATATTTATATATATATATATATATATATATATATATATATATATATATATGTATATATATATGTATATATATATATATATATATATATATATATATATATATATATATATATATATATATATATATATATATATATATATATACATACATACGTTATATATATATATATATCATTGGTCAAATAGATCATTTTCTTCACTGATTGTCACAATACGATCACAGAACGGAAGTTCCGATGTGCCTCCTGTATCACTGCTTTGATGTTCCTCTTCTCCAACAGAATTATCCAACCAAGAAAATCTCTACAATCTGGTCTAAGTCCAGTAATGAAGAGTAACATTGATAACATCAATATCTTAGGTAGTTTTCTCTCTAAAAAGTAATTAAGCGCGATCATCCGCGAGTTGACGATTGCCGTATAGCGCTAGATTGTCACATCCTCGCAGTTTGCTGGAAAACCAAGCGATGAACGGGACATTTTTGTGTGGATCAGTAATCAGGTTCTCTGTACAGGAGCGTTACAGTCACAGTGTACGGAGTTGGTATTTAGGTAATAACTGAGAAGCGGTTGTGAATGCAACTAACTTTATTTTAACAGACAGCGAGGTTTTATAACAATAGTTTCAGTGAAAAAAGGTCACAAAATTCAAACAGATTAATTCAAGAATAGAGAGGCTTAAACCGGTTCTGTTAACCGAGGGGTGAGAAGCGAGATAAACATTAAAGAGAAAATACCGTTACAATGTACGAGTGCGTATGAAACACGTGCGTTACAACACGTGCAGATGAGCAGAGTAGTCGTGTGATTCTTTCCGATTAATTCTTACAGATCTTCTTGATTTAGTGATTTGAAAACAATAGATTCTTTATGCTATAGAAAGTCTCAGAGAATATCAATCCCTTACTCATCCTCTCCTACGCCTATTGACGCAAAGGGCCTCGGTTAGATTTCGCCAGTCGTCTCTATCTTGAGCTTTTAAATCAATACCTCACCATTCATTATTTCCTACTTCACACTTCATAGTCCTCAGCCATGTATGTCTGGATCTTCCAACTCCTCTAGTGCCTTGTAGAGCCCAGCTGAACGTTTGGTGAACTAATCTCTCTTGGGGGAGTGCGAAGAGCATGACCAAACTATCTCCATCTACTCCTTACTAACATACAAAAAATCAGATAAGGCCAGAACTCCACAAAGTGAAATAGCTTTAGTTAATAACATATCGAAGGATATAAACAGGTATTTCTAGAGACTAAAGGTATGTGCATTAATCACCTGGTTAGTTCGGTAATGGGTAGTTAGAACATATCAATTGCAGATTGATTGAAATTAAGGTGAAACAAAAATGCCCTCTCATTTTAATTAGAAGATTTAGAAAGGCAATCATGGTTGAGACAAGTGAGCTTCATAAGAGATAACTAGAATAATTCATATTAGAGTACAAAGGGAAGTTATATGACCTGAGGTCATAGGGTCAGCAGGGAGTGCTAATAGCAAGCATAGAGGCACTTATTGTTAGGAGATACAAGCTACATGGGACGACCTTGTCTAGAAATGTCTGTCCATACTCGGGTACTTCAGTACATCGCTCTATTTTCAGATCATACAAATCCCGAAATCACAGGCATATTGGAGAAGTCTATATTCACTGTATGGAGGAATATGTAACATCAAAGCGATAGATAAAGAAAATTAGTAAGAGATAAAAACTGCACGGAAAAGTAGCTTAAGTCAGTCCCAAGGGTTTCTTTTCCACGACAAAAATATCCTTTGAATTAGCAACTGACCTTTCCTTTCCTTGCGTGATTCAGTGAAAACTTGAATGTGAGTGCTTTACCAAATTAAAAGAGTTTTATCCGCTTGATTGAAACAAAAAATAAACTATCGTTTCATTCACCAGGTTTGTAGCAACGGAGCCCTCCTAGAGGCGGCTTTCAAATGCTCAGTAGCCAATAAAGGTGGTTGCTCAGACTGTTCCAAGGCTGTTTTCTGCATGCAATCCGGGGAGAAGCTCAACCCTATTGACATCGTCTGCAGCGCGTCCGAGGTAAAGTACACGAGGCAGAAAATGCAACATTAATGTTTCTCTCTATCTCATATTTCTATTGTGGTGCTGTTCTCTAAATCATCTGAGTGGGAAATACCTTAATGTGTTGAAAGGATTTGTGTATCGCTGTGATCAGTAGAGATGTACTAGTCAGGGCCACCCATACTTGGCTGGTCTGCTTTGAGCGATTAGATGAAAATCTCCCAACATTAACAATCTGCACTGGCCAGCATGGTGATGAAAACTGGCCCGAACAAGGACATGTATGAGGCCTATGTCCTGCAGTGGACTAGAAACGACTGCATTTGTTGTTATGCATACTGTGGGGTCTGAGTCTCTGATAACCAGCAAATTCTGACCCTATAGTTTACCATACAGCCATTACTAATGTTACATGACTTTAAAATCAAGTTAGCTTATATTTTACAGTTATCAAATTTTCATAATGTATCTATTAAGGGCATCACTCCTAAACGAATAATGATATTACAGATAATCAAAGGCGAATCCATCATTGTTTAAATCTAGGGAACCCATTTTTCAACAAGATCTAGCTGGTAATTTTAACCTAGAAGCATTGTAAACGTTATAGAGGCTGTCTGAGCAAAGATCTAGCAGTGATTTTAACCTTCTGGAAGCATTGTAAACGTTATAGAGGCTGTCTGAGCAAAGATCTAGCAGTGATTTTAACCTTCTGGAAGCATTGTAAACGTTATAGAGGCTGTCTGAGCAAAGATCTAGCAGTGATTTTAACCTTCTGGAAGCATTGTAAACGTTATAGAGGCTGTCTGAGCAAAGATCTAGCAGTGATTTTAACCTTCTGGAAGCATTACATCTGATGTGAAGTGTTAACAGGAATAATTGGACTGGTGTTTAGTGTCACACTCGCCGTGACTTTATAGCTAGACTGAATTTTTTATGCCTCGCTAGAATTTATGCAGAGTTCACGAGATATCAACATTTGATGGAACGATAAGCCGATGACTTTGGACATATTCCTGTATTATTTAGTTTGTTTTGAAGACTCTATGTTTCTTGATCTCTTTTTATATATTATAAGGACATTCTTTGTAATGATTGTCAACTGAATTCACTTGTTTTGAAATCTCTTTTTTGTATTTTTTTTATCTGTAGTTATAATATAAAAAGAGTTTTCTTGCTTATTTTAGCTCTTATTCGTTTAAAAGATTACTATATTAGATATTGACTGATTTGCGTCACTTGTCAAAGCTCAGTTAAACTCAGTTTTACTTCCATGTTCTTAAGTTCATTCTTTCTTTGCTTTTAGCTAATTCTATGGCATACTACATAAAATCACTCCCGGCCATTTTAACGCATCCCACTCTAACAGGTTTGCACAGTTAAAGATGAGGTAGCCAGTTGCACTAAGATAGAGGGAAGCTCGAGTGAATGCATCTGCAGCGAAGAGAACACCCCTGGGTACATTCCGGATGCTTTCGAGAAGACCAAATACATCATGTGCCTGCCAGATGCACAGTACGGCTTCTCATGCCCGAGTGGGCAGACTTTCAGCGAGGACGCCAACCAGTGCGTGCAGGGAACCACGACGCTGGGCCCAGATTCCTTGACGTGTGAGGTAAGACAAGAGGTCGTATTATTGCTTGTTATCAGGGCCGCGTTATCGTTCTGTTGGGCTACATTAAAATTCTAAAATCATTGTTTTGAGGTCGTTCTGTTGGGCTACATTAAAATTCTAAAATCATTGTTTTGAGGTCGTTCTGTTGGGCTACATTCAAATTCTAAAATCATTTTTTTCAGGTCGTTCTGTTGGGCTACATTCAAATTCTAAAATCATTTTTTTCAGGTCGTTCTGTTGGGCTACATTAAAATTCTAAAATCATTGTTTTGAGGTCGTTCTGTTGGGCTACATTCAAATTCAAAAATCACTGTTTTGAGGTCGTTCTGTTGGGCTACATTCAAATTCTAAAATCATTGTTTTCAGGTCGTTCTGTTGGGCTACATTCAAATTCTAAAATCATTGTTTTCAGGTCGTTCTGTTGGGCAACATTCAAATTCTAAAATCATTGTATTGAGGTCGTTCTGTTGGGCTACATTAAAATTCTAAAATCATTGTTTTGAGGTCGTTCTAAAACTAGGGGCTCAACAAGAGCAGGAGCCAATGCACCTTTTTTTTAGTGTTAAATGTAGAAACTTTGTATTATTTACTTCAGTTGTATCATTTTCGTTGTAAATTGTACAAAAAGAGAGCATGAAATATGCCGGGGGCCCCTTTGGAAGATGTCGAGGGGCTTCGGGGTCCTGTCATGGGTAAATACGACACCACTCGTCGAATAAAACTCAATCGCGTAATGCGTGTAGGTGATCTGACCTGCTGCCGTGTATGAGCCATCAAATGTATAGCCTACTCTTGTAGAAGTGGCAGCTCAAGATGTTGACCTTTCTATTTTCAACAGTTATATCGAGAAGACTCGGTTGAGTCCCTGTTTAAGCTGGAGGAACGTAGAGAGTTGAGGTCCCCTTTTTTGTTTTGTTTCTTTTGTTGATGTCGGCTACCCCCCAAAATTGGGGGAAGTGCCTTGGTATATGTATGTATGTATATCGAGAAGAGATTGCAAATAACCCCCCTGTGCTTTATTAGTATTTAATCGCCTCAATACCCTTAGCATCTTACCTTTTTGAGGAGATCATCCGTTATTTAGATTCGAAACATTGATAATACACTCGAACAAAAATTATCCGTCCTCACATGGAGACACAACATGAAGTAAACAAACATATATGTATTAAAGTTCTGACTGTGATGTATATGTATTGAAATACGAGAATAATCCTCCTTGTTGACAAGTTAAATTAATGTTGTAACTTCTTGCCACTATCAAAACAAGTTCAATTGTGAAAAATGTAAAATTTTCTGCATTTGTATCTGCTGCAACCTGACCTGACAACATTTCTTTTTCTCATATAATTCCCTTGTCCCTAATGCCCTCTTTGTACATCAATCCACTTCATTGGCTGGGTAGTTTAAGTCCTTATGGATAAAGTATTTTAAGTAGCTTCAGGTTCAGGTTCTGGGGTGAGGCATAGCCTTTACAACGGCGCCTCCAAAGTTTATCTTCCTGTACTGTTTTGTCTTTTCTTCCACATCAGGTTTAATACTTCTTTTTTCTTTTCTGTATTTGTTTCACTAAATAAAAATAATCCTACTATCTTCTTTAAGTCTTCCTCGTATGGTTGCTGTAGTTCAATCACTTCATTCCTTTCTTTTCTATATTTCTGGCAAAACAACAAAAAATGTATCAAATCTTCCTCCTCATTTTCACAAAAATTACAGTTTACATTCCCCTTATTGTGTCTATTTACAATATTTAGTTTTAACATATTAGTTCTTGCTCTTAAAAATATCACTGAAGCAACTGTATTGTCATAAATTAACTCTTGAACCTTTTTACTAGTGATTTCTTCTTCTTCTTCTTTTAACAAGTCCTTTTCTCATTCATCTTATAAACAACGTCTCATTTGTTTATTCTTCCTCTTCTTCTTCTTGTTTTATGGGTCATGTTGTAAATGAGGCCATTACAATGCTCATCCCATTATCCTGCAGCAAAAATATAGTAACACATCCATTTATAGGTGCCAGAATGATAAGATTTCCCAGAAGGAAAGATATAAATATAGGTGTAAAGCTCTGTACTACAACAAAGTAGGTATTTATGGTTCTATTTTACACTATTTAACGGCGAGAGCATCTTGATTAGATCGTAAGATCCTAAGGATCGGATCTTGTCGTCTCTAATTTTTGACTGGTCGCGATAATTGCCCAGTCGATGAGTGGGTCAGGGCTTGATCACCGACCTCTACTGACCTGATTAAGGAATTATGATATTACTAGTGTATGCGATCCGTCAAAAATGACATCTAGATATCTAGATAGATATGCATTCATACGCAACCTCCCTCTCAGCAGGGTATGACTGCTGCTCACGAAAGATGGTGAGAGACAGGGTAGTTACAGGGTAGTTGTATGTCTGGCAATGCCGCTGAGCGTGACCAGAAAGAAATATGTATATATATATATATATATATATATATATATATATATATATATATATATATATATATTTATACATATACCCAGACACTTGCTCTTTACTATACAGGGGTGATTACTGTTATTGAGCAATGTTTAAAACAAGCTCAGGCATCCAAAACCTGTCTAGAAAAGACTTCGCCCTTATGAACAATAACATAAGCAAAGGAAAATAAAGTAATCCTTTCATTCTTACTTTTACAGGAGCCAGGCTTCGCAGCCCTCCCAGGCTGCAAGACGTACTACGGCTGTTTCCCAGATCCCAGCGACCCCTCCAAGCTCAAGCCGTCGGAGACGTTCAATTGCGAGGAGGCGGAAATCTTCGACACCAAGAAGGGAAAGTGCGTCACCACAGCCTTTAAATGCGAAGCGGACTTCTCGGGAGCCCAGATGGACACTGTCGAATGCGACGCTTTCCATGTCTGTGCGGGTGAGGAAAACGGCCGTGAATTCTTGTTTCGTCTGACAGATTGTTTTAATACTTCATGTGATAAATTCACTAATCTCAGGTTACTTAAAGAAGGGACAAAACTACAAAGAAATTGGATTGTATACTCTATCAGCAGATTTATAAACCAGTCTATAATCAATCAACAAAGTGTCAAATTCACTTCTATTTTGTTTTCATGTCACTCAGGGATAAGAAGAGAAAGTTTAAGGGATCCCACTGGATTTTGATTAATTTATCATTTATCTAGATTCCATGACACCAGCTTGTTCAAAATCAATAGCATAGGTGTAGCTCTGTGAGCAAGTTATGAGTGACAATTGTTAGATTTGGCCTAAGTACAGCTTAAAAGTAAAGAAATGACACCACAGTCCGATGGAACTCAGATACAATTCTAATCACGTTAAACGAGAAACTTCTGGCCAGTTAAGGAATGACTGTCAATTGATTAGTAGTGATTCTCACTGAAAAGAACATCGTCGATACTGGGATCAGTTTGTGTGTAAATTTTGTCTTATTATTAATTCTGCGTGATACTCTTCTTTAATAAACTTTCTGATATACATCTGTCACAGCTGGCAATCCCCTCGGAGGGAAGCAGTGCTGCGACGCGGGCCAGCGGTTCGACAGCGGCAAAATGCAGTGTGTGCCGGAGTCGCAGGTTCCTGACGGCATGTGCCCATCTGTATCCGACTGCATCGACCCAGCTTCCATTGAAGGGCCCTGTTCGGCCGGTATGGACACTTCTTGATTTAAACGTTTGTCGTGTACGGCCGTAGAATAATAATTGAGCCTCCTGGCTAGTACAGTGGTAACGCGTACGCCTAGCGTTCGCATGGCAGCAGATCAATCCCAGCCTGGGACCGTAAGTTTAAGCTGTTTACTGGGGATGCCACTGCTGTGGTTGGCACCACAGTGGGGGTTTGGGCTTGCCTGGCTGACGTTCTAGTGAGCATCCATTCTGATGGAACTGGAACTAAAACCAGAGACCTCCAACTTTACCTTTGTATGTACATGTGTTTACGTATGTTAAAATTATCTTCATGTGGAGTAAGTAAGTTGTGGAATGATTTTCCTAATCAGGTAGTTGAATCGGTAGAACTTCAAAAGTCCAAACATACAGCGAATGTTTTTTTATGTTGAACAGGCTGACACAAGTCTCTCTTTATAGTTTATATAGGAGAGATCTGTTTTAATGTTATTACTGTTCTTAAAATATTTCATTTTGATTGTTCATTACTTCCCTTGTAGTTTTTTCAGTTTTTTCTTTCATTTTCTCAGTGGCCTATTTTTCCCTGTTGGATTTCTAGGGCTTATGGCATTCTAGTTTTCTAACTAGGATTGTAGCTTAGCTTGTAATAATAATAATAATAATAATAATAATAATAATAATAATAATAATAATAATAATAATAATAATAATAATAATAATAATAATAATAATAATATATTTCGGTAGTAGACCCTCTTTCAGGCAAGTTTAGTTGAAAATAATGGCTGCCTCAGTTGCATTGATCTTATACTCCGATTTCTCAATGGCTCTTATTATCTTCTTTTCAGGATTACTGCATACAGCCAGAAACTGAGCAAAAGTCATCCTTCATGGTGTGTAGTCAAATTCAGGAAGAATTGGCGAATCAAGGTTTTGATGTAAAATTTACAATTCAGGTAAAAGAATACGGTGAAGAAGCTACGCGTTTCAGGAGCGCTGTCTCCCCTGTGGATAAAAACAGCGGTCCAGCTGACTATTTATGATCAAATCAACAAGACGAAGTCTCTCATCATGAGGAACAACTCATCCCCGCCGACTCAGGACATCCGCAGACAGACCAACGTGGTCTATTCCTACTTATGAGCTGTTCCAGGATGTTCTGGGCGTTACATAGGAATGCCCACCATGCGTCTGACAAAAAGACTGTCCCGTCAGGTTCAACAAGGTGCAATAAAAGCTCATGCCTTCCACGTCCACAATAACAACATCAAACGTGAGGAAATAATTAAGAACACCAAGATCATCGGCCGTGCTCCAGATAGCAGGAGACTTTTCATACTTGAAGCTCTTCTTATACAGAGATAAAAACAGACTCTTAACGCTACCCAGGAAATGTTCCTCTGCCTGTCGAAGGAACAACACATGGAAAAGTAACCCAACCAACCATGAAACCTCCAACCAGGACAACCCAACAGATCAAGACATAAACAACCCCGACAGCTTTGATCAGCGACAGGATAGCCTGCCTAGCCTGCATACCCTCTCGGCGAGTGCTCCCACCAATCAGAGCCCAGCTCCCAGAGGACAAAATGGTGACTCATAACCCATGAATGAGTGGGAAGGCAGTCTGACTGTTCTACTGCTACTCTCGGCGAGCGGCTTAGCCAATGAGGATTAGCCATTCTATTTACTCCGCCCACGACGCCCGAGGCAGCCGTTGTAAATTCGCTGCCTCTCTGCCTAAGCCAGATTTGCCGTATATAAGGACGTAGCTCTCATCGTTTCCAACGCTCAAGCCTGAGGAAGGCAGACAGCACTCCCAAAACTCGTAGCTTGTTCACTGTATTTTTTTTTACCCTAATTGTAAGTTTTACCTGATTTGTAAACTTTACATTAAAAACCTTGATTAGCCAATTATTCCTGAATTTGACTACCCACCATAAAGGATGACTTTTGCTCAGTTTCTGGCTGTATGCAGTAATCCTGAAAAGAAGATACTTAGAGCCATCGAGAAGACGGAGTATAAGATCAATGCAACTGAGGCAGCCATTATTTTCAACAAAATAATAATAATAATAATAATAATAATAATAATAATAATAATAATAATAATAATAATAATAATAATAATAACACATTTCCACAGCGACTGAGAAAATGACGACTACAGTCCCACGATCGGGTGCATCTGATGCATCCGGATCGTTTTCCACTTTTACCGGTTCGACTGGTTCGACTGGATCGACTGGTTCCACTGGTTCGACTGGTTCGACTGGATCGACTGGTTCCACTGGTTCGACTGGATCCACTGGATCGGCGGATTGCACAACCGACGGAAACTATCCTTACACGGGAGACTGCACCAAGTAAGGAACAAAGTTACCTGTGAAAGAATTCCTCATAGATCAACAATAGCATCGTGCCAATTTTTAGTCTTTGGGTTTTCGTCCAATTTAGAAAGGCGGTATCCTGTAAATTCCATTTATTGGCTAAGTATTCGCTTGATTTTATATTCGGGATAGTAATTCATAGTAGGTAGGTTACTATAAACTTCTATTGAATACATTTTGCTGTTTAGAACACTTAAATCAGATTAATGTTTTTGCAAGACTCTTCTCATAAGTCAACAATTTTTTTTTTATCTATCCTGTGTAGCTGTGACTTCTGTAGCTTATTCCAGACCTCTGTTCTTTTATTTTCTATCATCATTATCATCATCAGCCGTTAATAGTTCACCGCTGAACAAAGGCCTCAGATATGTCCCTCCGCTTCCATCCGATTATGGTTTTTCTATGCCAAAGAGAGAGAGAGAGAGCTGCTTCTCCTGCCCCCATGTATTCTGTGCTTACTTCGTCAATCCATCGTTTTCTGTTCCTTCCCCTGCTTCTTTTACAATCTATAGGGACCCAATGTGTTATTCTTAATATCCATCTATTATCTATCACTCTCATATATCCTGGCCCCATTCCTTTTGTCTCACATGTTGCTAGAATATTCTCTACTTTAGTTTGTTCTCGTATACATGTTGCTCTCTTCCTGTTTCTTAGTGCTATTCCAATCATTATTCTTTCCATGTCGTTTCTATACCCGACGGAGTGACGGTAATTACATACAGCCAACATCGCCGAAGCCTTCGACTAGCTGACGCTTCTTCCAGCGCCTCTTTTCCCCAATTGCAAATATTGAGGAAGAGAAAAAAGTAAAATCTCTATAGAATCACCAGAGGAGGGGAGAGAAGTGGTAACAGAAGACTGTATAGGAAAAAAACTTGAATAAGTAATGTACGAGACCCTTAAAAAATAACAGCTAAGCATTTAGATAGATATGCACTCCACTACAACCCACTGGTTTGGCAATTTGTGAGAGATCTTGGTTTCTGAGTGTATCTCTCGTGGTACCCTCTCTCACCACGGTATGATTACTCCCTCTCCCCTTATCCGTGGGGCAGGGTGAGGCTACGCAGTCATACGTTTGGCAATGCCACTTGCTCTTTATCATATAGGGGGTTATTATCATTATTATTATTTAGGTAGTAGACCCTCTTTTAAGCTAGTTTTATTATCTCCCTCACAGGTATTACTCTTGTTCTGGAGGCGTATCAGTCCTGCAAACTTGTCCGGGAGACCTGCTGTTCGACAAGACCTCGGGTTACTGCGACGTCGCGTCGAAGGTCACCGACTGTTAACGACACAGAGGGTTACAGGCTCGCGATGAACTCTTCGAATCAGATCCGTGCTATATGATGACTTAACCTGCATTTCATTCGAAGACTCATAAATATTTTGTAAATCTAGATTATAAAGAAATAATTAAAATGGCGTCTTAGCCTGTAAATGATTTTTAAGAGTAAGAGTTCACATAATTGTCTTGAGAATGAAATGTACTTATAAAAAAAATCCTTGTTGTTTATATACATGACTTGTTTATATGTTTTCTTTTGCAATTATAAGTGTTTGGAGTGAATTGGATATTACTTTTCCTTGCACGTGGATCAATGAGTCTAGGGTGTAAACTCTCTCTTTAGGCTATCCTGACTTCAATCAACTAGCCACCATTTTGCTATTCCTCCCCCTGCATAGGATTGATCTCTTGTTTCTTGCCAATAAAACAACATTTGTAACTTCAGGAACATGAGAAGCACACACATCTGCTGTGTTATTAACCAACAATCTGTATAGGCCTAGGCCTACTCTAGCATTTCCTGAAAATGAAACCCTATCTGTTTGGTATATCTTCTTATACTTATAAAATCAGAGTTACACAACTTTTTTTCTATTTTCTTAAAAACTTATTATCATCCATTCTTTCTAAACTCACCATAGCCTAGCCAGCTCTTTTTATCATGCATATGTAACTCTAGATTTAGTCTTACGTGACATAAAAAATATACACATATTTACTAAAAACATTTCTTGTTTTTCCCCTTATTTTTAATCTGAGGTTTCCCATCCTCTGCTATAAGCAAATTTCAGTAAAAACAAAGAATCTCTAATCTTTTAACATTCACATTCATTAATAATTTTCCTCCCAAACAGTTATAGTTTTAATATTATTTCTCATTATTCTCCCTAAAACAGTAATGTCTGGATACATGAAGACTACAACAATCGAATTATGACTATTGCCTTTTCATACATAAAGATATTGAACAGTAAGAGATTAAATATTGTAAATTGTAGTAAATACTTTGAGGTAGAGAATAACAAGGGAATTAATAAAAGAATATTCTTTTTTATTTTTTTTGAAAACTGGACAGCGAAATTATGAGTGATTAATGGATAAAATTAATGTGTGAATTAGAAAAAGATACCTTTTAATGTTGAATAACAATAATTAAATTATAAATATAGTTTCATTGTAATTATACGTAATAACTTGAACTTCTTACATAACTTCTCAAGTAGTTTTACTTATCAAAAAGTTACTTAAAAGTATTCTAAATTAATGATTAAATTGTAAATATAGTTTCATTGTAATTATACGTAGTAACTTGAACTTCTTACATAACTTCTTAAGTAGTTTCACTTATCAAAAAGTTACTTAAAAGTGTTTTAAGTCGTACGTGAAATAAAGATAAGGAGACCTAAAATAATCATAAAGAAGAAGAAGAAGAAGAAGATGAAGATGACGTCATGACGACAAAACGTAAACAAAACCGTCGACTCCTGACGTCTCGTCTACGGTGATCGTCTCGTATTTTGTGTTATAAACCGAATTTAATTAGCTGTAAAGGTAAGAAATAGATAATCATTTATTATAGAATTATGACTAAATATAAAACCGTTCAATTAAAAGCTTATAATCTAGTATAACCTATAGCAACTAGCTATTTATATACGTACCCTGAGATTTTTTGCTAGCGTAAGGGAAGTTCGTGTTTAGATGAATTTAACCGAATTTAACATTGTTTCAATTAAGCTTAATAAACTCTCAATATGCATATTATATAGCTAGATTTATTCTTTTGGAGGTGTATGCTACCCTACTTATAACGTAATATTGCTAAATGGTGCACAAGTATAGATGTAGGGTAGGCATAGCATTTTTGGTTTTATTTTAGTGTATTACAGGGTAATGTAACCTAGGAAAAAAACTACTTATTCTTATAGAAAAAATTATGCTCTTCGAAAATGACACTTGTTCACGTCGCAAATGAATAGTTTCAGAAATATATATATATATATATATATATATATATATATATATATATATATATATATATATTATATATATACGGGAACTGAAATGAAGGTCAAATTCGGTTATATCACCTTATTTACTATAGGAAAACATATATTTTCTGTGCGAAATCACACCCTGTGATACAATACAACTTTACCGCATTTTAAAGTAGGCTAGGGTTGTGCGGTATAAATTTTGGGGGCGTATGTATGAAAGCGGCCACCTGTATGTATTATTTTGTCTAACTTAGAATACGGCAGTGTAAGGGGTCCGTTAGCACCCCCGTTAGGTAAATAAGTAAGGACACGGCTTGTAGGTTAGGTTAGGGGGGTAAAGTTAAGGTTACTGTAGTTGATGACATCTTTAATCCATAAGGGTGGAACTGGCCGCTGTCATATAAAGGCTCCAAATTTTGCTGACAAATACCGTCGACTACAATAATTTCGCCATTTATTTTTGGTTGGTTGTACATAAAATTCGCAGTGACTATATGCTTAGCATTAGTTTTTGGGTAAATTTACAGTTTCATCCATTATGGGGAAACTGGAATAAAAATATATTTGTTGCATCAGAAATAGTGTAGTTCCAACGAATTTAACGTTTATTTTGACCGCAAACCATCCGATTTAGAGATTTACTAAGTTGTTCTAGAATGCAGAAAGACCCTACTTCATCCCAACAATTATGGGGGACACCAGGTGGGAACCGGGGTTTTGGGTGGGGGGGGGGGCGTCAAATGATATTTGCAATAAATGAATACTTATCCTTCCACCACCCCTCCCCCTATACCCCTACCTAGCCCTACCGGGGGGGGGGGGGGGGGGGGGGCTCCGCCCCCCCTGCGACCCCCCCTTAAGGCCACAGTGATTTTCAGGGCACTACTGAACCTAATAAACCCACCTAACCTAGCCTAGGGGCTCTGTACCCCTACCTAGGGGCCCTGTACCCCTACCTAGCCCTACCGGGGGGGGGGGGCCCTCCGCCCCCCCTGCGACTCCCCCTGCGACCCCCCCTTAAGGCCATAGTGAATTTTGGGACACTACTGAACCTAATACAACCACCTAACCTAGGGCCCTGTACCCCTACCTAGGCCTACCCCTGCGAGGCCACCCCCCCTTACAGCCACTACCTAACACATCCATCAAACCAAATCCAAAGTGATGGTACTGCTGCATACATCGTTATACTACAGGGGTGGCCAACCTTTTGTTTACCATGCACCATTTTTTTTCACTTCTAATTCAAATGCGCCACACAAACTTTAACCCCCTTTCAATCCCTCAACTATGGTGATTTGGACATGTTTGGCTTTAATACATAAATTAATATGATATCTATATCTATCTATCTATATATATATATATACATATATATTTTTGGGCTCAAGCCATGTCGTCCTGATGGAAGTTCCTTAAAGGCAGCTTCCTAGGGTATATTACAACTACGGCGATATTCCCAGAGAATTTACCTTCAGGTACCCAGAATTCTAACTCCTGGAGCGAGTATCCCTAAAAAAGACCTTAGGGATATCGTAAATATCAGTGGACGTATTCTTGACACGCCTCATAGCAATCTATACCCCGAATAGAGTTAACACTTCGTAGGGGTCAAATGGCAAGAAAACGAAAACGATAAGAAAGGGGGGAGCCGTTCGTAAGGCATCTCTCCTCCCCGTTTCGAAAGCGTGCCCTGCGCCGCTCGCGGCGCCATCTGTATTCCTTTTTGCGTAGCTCTACGACTCGGTGTTTTGTTCCCTGTTTTCTACCAAATCTTGGAATTTCTCTTGTAATAATGCTTTCTCCAACTTCTTCTGCCTCGGATAAGTTGAGTACTATTTCTTTTATGTATAAATGTAGGCTCTTGGTTAAAATTAAAGTAATTAAAAGAGTTATCTTTGATACAAGAGCTGTTGCCTGCTGGAGGCATCATGGATGCTGTCGCTCGCTAGAATAGGATTTATTTGTTAGCAAGAGCGACGTTCCCAGCCCCTTTGCGCTTAAATATTAGCTACTTAGCTTATTCAGGAATTCTGTTATGATGCGTTAGTAGCGTGCCTGGCGAAGTTTTGCCTAGGCTGCCAACACTAGTCTTCTTAGGCTAGCGGTTGGCCTATGTACTTCCTGCATGATAATTAGTCTTCCAAGTGTGATTTTATTGCTTTAAGCGTTAGGCAACGTTTTACATATAAGCCCTTTTCGAGTACCTTCCAAGATAGTATTGGTGTGAGTTTCGGTGAATTAGGTAATCGATTCTCTTAGTGCCTAGGCTAGGTTGTCTTAGGTCATTATAATATTATCTGTTTCCCCGTTTGCTCCCTTCTCTTCGGGGAAGGGGCAAACCCTTTCCCTCGGTTTAAGCCCTAGGCTTAACTCTAGTGGTTTGTTTGAATTGATTTTCAAATATATCTATGCTGGAGTAGTACTGTACCTTCCCGTTCCATCTGAATTGGTTCAGAGGGGGACAGTACAACAGTGTTTAGTCTGAGTCCGGGTTGGTCTGGCATGGGGCAGAGTCTCCCTTGCTGACTGACACGGGCATAAGGGGTTTATCCCCCTTGGTCCACCTTGTTGGGTTCCAGTAGTGATCCCTTCGCTCGGTGACCCCTCAGACTTGTCCTCTTGCCGTTCCGGATTCGGGATATGTTCCCTTTTCTGGAATAGCAATTCCTTCCTTGCCGTGGTTTTAGGGAGGCAGCCAGTAGTGCCGGCCTCCCCCTCGGGTCTTTCTCTGGCTGAGATGAGCTGTCTTAGTTGGGAATGACCCTTAACCAAGGCAAGGTTGGATAGGACCCTCTGTCCTTCCCTTCTATTTTCCGTTCCTTTGTGTCAGTCGTCCGCATCCGTACCTAGCCTAGGTTAGGATGGGGAACTGACGTGGTCTCCTGTCGGCCGGCAGAGACCCTTCCTTCGAGTGCTGCCCGGTCCTTTCTTGGTCCCTCCATCGCTGCCGTCTGTAGATTCAGTAAGCAGCGGTTAGGAAGCCTGACTTAGTGTCTCCCCTTCCTTTCGGCACTCTTTCGGGTGCCGGGCACAGAGGCTCATAGCCTCTTAGCCCGGCACTCATTCTGTTATCTTCGTATGTGTTGTCCTTGCCGTCTGCCGGCCTACAGGCCGGCCGTCGGTGGGGAGGGGTGTTCTCCAGTTCTCTTGCTGTCGGTCGGCGATGGTTATATACCTTTGCCGGCCGGTCTCTTGCTCATCTGCCGGCCACCATAAGTGGGGCCGGCAGCCGAGCGCTGCCTGGTGTGGAGGCCAGCCGGCAAGGTTTGCTTACTGCTGCCGGCCGGCCTGCTACACTGCCCGGTTAGCTGGCCACTAAGAATGATGGCCGGCAACGCAGTGCAAACCGGGTGGCTGCGGACCAGCAACCACTGCCGGCCGGTTCAGGCATGGGATCTGGAGTTCTCCCCAATAAGGGTGATTTGATGTTGTGTACTTGAGATCTACCTTTCGAAAAACGGGGGGGGGGGGGGGGTGCTGACCGGCAATAGCCGGCCGGCACACCACCCTCAGGTACTGTATCAGTCCTTTCTTTGGTGGTGTATTCAACCAAGGGAGTCCATGATATAGTAGGTTACAACACTGTCTTTTCTATCTTACTTGTGTTACTTGTGCAATCACTTGGTGTCGCCTTACAAGGATAAAAGAGAATTCTTTTCATCCCTGGCCGGAATGGTAAAATTTTACCTTAGGTGTGAGCTACACCTAATTTCCTTTGGAAATATGCTCTCTGGTTATTCTAGTAAAGACTAACTATGTGACTTTGGCTGGTGGGCTTCCACAGGTGTTTGTGTGGGTTTCACAAGTAGGTGTCTTTCCCTTATTCTTGGTGAATACTCATTTGTTACATGTGAATTGAAATTCACTTGATATTCATGGAAATTTTTCTTCTTTTACAGGAGGAGCATCCGAAGTGTGATAGTGTCTTCTGCAATGTCCGCAGTAAGAACTTTTGCGGACATGTCTCGTGTAGGAGGCACGCGGCTTGCGCAGCCTCCAATGATGACCATCGTTACTGGGATCCGCAGGTATGTGCTGTATGTACTAACCTGCTATCAGAGGCTTTTGAATCCCCTAGGTCGGCGGAGTCAAGAGATGCAGCGAGGGAGAAGCTTCGCTTATGGGTAAGGGGTTTTCAGAAAAACACCACTGGACCTTATCTTCCTAATGAGAAGATGAGGGCATATCTTTTTCCCAAGGCTTCCACTGACGCTGTTGTTCCCCAGCCTCGGCCGGAGATCCCTCTCGTCCAGATCCCAGTGGAGGAGGATGTTGCTGATGCCATGCAGGACATCCAGTTGGACGACAAGATGTCTGACTTGTCCGATCGTGCGGAACAGGATCTCCTCGCAGAAGGCGAGGAGGAGGATCGAGATCCTATTGCCGTGGAAGAAGAGGTTCCCGTATCTTCAGACGTGCCGGTTCAGGTCCCTGAACCTATCCCCTCTACCTCATCCGCCCTTCCAGCAGAGCTAGGACAGGCTCTCTCTTCCATCGTTGGTATGATCCAACAGATGCAGAGGGAGAATAATCAGAAGGCCGCTACTTTGGAGCTCCAGATGCAGAAGATCACAGCATCACGTGGACCTCCAAAGAAGCTCAACGTGAAGGACCTTCCTCTGTGCTCGGATGCCAACCCGTGGAGATATGCCGAGCACATGCCGATGACGATTGGGAAGATCGTCATGTCGGAGAAACTGGGCTCAGTTCCCCTTGAGGAGGTGGAATTCTGGCCCAGTAGAGGGGCCTACCCGGACTGTTATGTCCGTTTGAAGAAGGAGCCGGCCTCGAAGGAGGAGACGGAACCAAAGGAGGTGATTATCCTGGATCACTCCAAGGCTCAAGCCACTTTAACAGCTGCATTGAAGGAGAGGGGGTTCTCAAACTCTAAAGTTGCCGCTTTGAGTAAGAAGCACCCCTCCTTTGTATCCTCCCCGGCTAGGGCCTTCCCCTTTATGCAAAAGGGGTTCGCGGCCGTCTTGAAGGCGGTTGAAGCTGGCAAACCGTGTCCATCTCTGGAGGAATGCAAACCTCTGTCGTTGGCATTGCCGCTGGACAATAAGGACTGGAAGGAGGTGCACCTCACTTTCTCGGTTGGGAAGTTGGACGCCGACATTGCAGGTCAGCAGTTCGGCGAAAACCTTCCCAAGTTGTCGGAATTCCTCCTACGGAGGGAATTGGACACAAAGGAGCGCCTGGCAGCCTCGATGTCTCTCCAGACCAACATGGAGACGATGGCTAGCGACCCCAAGATGCCGGAGATGTTCATGGTAATGGCCAAGATCCATCTGGCCACAGTGACTAAGGACCTCTATTGCTTTGTTAAAGCAAGGAGGGCCTGTAGGGAGTTTGTGTTCGCCTCGGCCACAGTGAGGCATGAACCCAAGAGGCTCATTTCATCCAGCATCTGGGGTAAAGATCTCTTTCCCAACGACGTGGTCAAAGAGGTCGTGGACAAGGCAGCCACTGAGAACCGCAATCTTCTCCTGAAGTGGGGCCTGTCCCTTAAGAGGAAGTCTTCTCCGGATGAGGGCCCTCAGCCGAAAGGAAAGGCGAAGAAATCAAGGTTTTCCTCCCGTCCAGCCAAGCCTTTCAAACCACAAAGACAGCAGCAGCAGCAGCCAGCTTTGCCTCCGGTACCACAACTGGTAGCCCAGACCCCGACCACCTTCCAATGGGTACCCCAAGCCATGTCATCAGCTTCCCCGGCATTCAATCCCGTGTTCGAGGGACAATCAACCACGTTTCGTGCAAGACCCAGAGGGGCAGCCAGAGGTTCGGCGAGACGCCCCTCTAGGGGACGAGGATTCAGAGGTGGTCGTGGCCAGGGAGGCAAGACTGCAGGGCAGTCAAAGTGAAGTGTCGCCGGTAGGTGGGAGACTTCAGTATTTCCGGGATCGCTGGACCTTCGATCCCTGGGCCCACAGCCTTCTCAAAAATGGACTGGGTTGGAGTTGGTACAGTACTCCGCCCCAGTGCCCTCAATTTTTCCAACACTCCACCCCCGTTTTGGAGGAGTACATCCAAGATCTGTTGGAGAAAAAGGTGATCAGGAGGGTAAAGTCCATCAAGTTTCAAGGGAGGCTGTTTTGTGTTCCCAAGAAAGACTCGGGGAAACTCAGAGTCATTCTGGACTTGTCACCACTCAACAAGTTCATAGTGAACCACAAGTTCAAGATGTTAACGTTACAACACATAAGGGCCTTACTGCCCAAGAGGGCATATACCGTCTCCATCGATTTGTCAGACGCATAATGGCACGTTCCAATAAGTCGCCGTCTCTCCCCCTACCTAGGATTCAAGCTACAACAAAAACTTTATGCTTTCAGAGCGATGCCCTTCGGGCTAAACATAGCCCCAAGGATCTTTACAAAGCTTGGGAGCGCAGCGCTCAAACAGTTACGCCTAAAAGGGTTCCAAGTAGTAGCCTACCTGGACGATTGGTTGGTGTGGGCAGCATCCAGAGCAGAATGCTTGCAAGCTTCCCTACAAGTGATTCAGTTCCTGGAATATCTAGGTTTCATGATCAACAGAAAGAAGTCTCGTCTTTCTCCAGCTCAGAGGTTCCAGTGGTTGGGAATTCACTGGGATCTAGTGTCACACCGTTTTTCCATTCCGATGTCAAAGAGGAAGGAAATAGCGGGGTCTGTCAGGAGACTTCTAGGTTCCGAGAGGATATCAAGACGCGAACAAGAGAGGGTTTTGGGCTCTCTTCAGTTTGCATCAGTAACAGACCCAGTGCTAAGAGCACAGCTAAAAGATGCAGCGGGAGTATGGAGAACCTTTGCATCGAAAGAGCGAAGGGACTTGAAGAGACCGGTCCCACTTCGACTACGTTCTCTTCTCAGACCGTGGTCTCAAGCCAGTCGTCTAAAGAGGTCTCTACCTCTTCAGCCATCCCCCCCGTCAGTGACAATCCACACAGACGCCTCAAAGGTAGGGTGGGGGGGTCACTCCCATCGGAAAAAAGTGCAAGGGACCTGGTCCAAGCTATTTGGGACTTTTCACATAAACTTTCTAGAAGCTATGGCAGTGCTTCTTACCCTGAAGAAAGTATCCCCACGTCACTCGATCCATGTAAGGTTGGTACTGGACAGCGAGGTGGTAGTGAAATGTCTGAATCGGCGGGGATCGAGATCCCCACCTCTCAACCAGGTAATGTTAGCCATATTCCGACTGGCGGAGAAGAAGAAGTGGCACCTGTCAGCAGTTCACCTTCAAGGAGTCCGGAATGTGACCGCGGACGCTCTATCTAGGGTTACACCGATAGAGTCGGAATGGTCCCTAGACGCAGGATCATTCTCCTTCATCTTGAGACAAGTCCCAGAACTGCAGATAGACCTCTTCGCGACGAAGGACAACAAGAAGCTGCCGAAATATGTGTCCCCATACGTGGACCCCTTGGCGGAAGCAGTAGATGCGATGTCCCTCGATTGGAACAGATGGTCCAGGATCTACCTGTTTCCCCCTCACAATCTGATGTTGAGGGTCCTCAACAAACTGAGATCCTTCAAGGGAGTAGCAGCAATAGTGGCCCACAAGTGGCCGAACAGTGTATGGTTCCCTCTAGCTCTAGAACTACGACTGAAGTTTCTACCACTCCCGGACCCAGTTCTGTCCCAGCAAGTCCAGAAGTCGACTGTCTACGCTTCATTACAGAAAACCCGAACCCTGCAGCTCATGATTTTCTCTCCCTAGCGGTGAAGAAACGGTTCGGAATCTCGAAAGATAGCATCGACTTCCTGGAAGAATACAAGTGTAAGTCTACTAGGAGGCAGTACGAATCTGCATGGAAGAAATGGGTAGCCTTTGTCAAAGACAAGAACCCACAAGAGATCTTTACGGAGTTCTGCCTATCCTTCTTCATTCACCTCCACGGACAGGGGCTGGCGGCTAACACAATTTCTACATGTAAGTCAGCTCTGACAAGACCCATTCTATATGCCTTCCAGGTAGACCTCGCTAACGAGATGTTTAATAAGATCCCGAAGGCCTGTGCTAGGCTTAGACCATCAGCTCCTCCAAAGCCTATTTCGTGGTCGTTAGACAAAGTCCTTCATTTTGCCTCATTACTGGATAATGAGGAATGTGCATTGAAGGACCTGACTCAAAAAGTGATCTTCCTTTTTGCCCTTGCTTCTGGGGCCAGAGTTAGTGAGATTGTGGCCCTCTCGAGAGAGGAGGGCCGAGTTCAGTTCCTGGATGGGGGAGAACTGAACCTGTTTCCGGACCCTACGTTTCTCGCTAAGAACGAGTTGCCCACCAACAGGTGGGGTCCCTGGAGAATCTGCCCTCTGAAAGAAGATGCATCTTTATGTCCCGTAGAATGCCTAAAGGTCTATCTTCGTAGAACTTCAGACTTCCATGGGGGCCAACTATTCAGAGGAGAAACATCGGGCTCAAATTTATCTTTAAATCAGCTTAGGGCGAAAATTACATATTTTATTCGCAGAGCGGATCCTGACAGTTCACCCGCAGGTCATGATCCGAGGAAAGTTGCTTCATCCTTAAACTTCTTTAACTTTATGGATTTTGAACACCTTCGTTCATACACTGGCTGGAAGTCTTCCAGGGTATTCTTTCGCCACTATGCTAAGCAAGTGGAGCAGCTAAAGAGGTCTGTGGTAGCAGTTGGTTGCGTCGTTAACCCTGCTGTCTAACTCTGCGAGGAACAGTGGAATCATTTGGGACTTTGATTCTTGGGTGAGTGGTTAGTTATATGCGTTGATATAACTAGTAGTGAAGGCTCTGAGAGCCCACAGTGACTGTTCCAGCATTATGGTGATGGTAGCACAAGTACAGACAGGTGTGCCAAGCGTTTGCTAACGCTAATGTCAGCAAAGTAGTTACATGGACGTTAACTTTGATACCTGGGTGTGTGGCAAGTGACCTATTTGTTTTCTTTCAGATAACCATTCATCCATGCACTACGGTACTTGTGTAAATTGTTGGTCATCCACCTATCATATGTACATATTTATGGTGACCATGTCTATTTATTGTTACTCAATAAACTTGTTCTCGGGAACCTTGCGTCTCCTTCACCTATATTGATTTCATGTCATTTATTGAGCATTTAGCCTATGTATATTAATCGGGGATATCTATAATAGCCTATTCCTTAATGCAAAGCCTTGTTGCACTGGTTTATACTTTCCTTAGCATAAAGGACTCCACCCCTCTCTGAGGACGGTGGTGGCAGCAAGTTTAATCCTACGCAGATATAACCTTTTTGTCTAATTTTACTTCGACCAGGGTGCTGGTCGGGATTTTTCCCTTGGATGCTGTAGTTCCGTAAGGACTATGCTTTACTTCATATAGAGTGAGACCACTATATTGTATTGGCTTGCGAGTGATTCATACATAGGTATATGTACTCTTCGTTCGTTTCTAGAGTCTAGTAGGACTCCTCCCTGTAGGGGGCAGGAAGCGCTTTCATGGCTTATGATTAGTGAAAAGATGTATAACGGTAACATCTTAGGTCTTTCAGTCGAGTTGACTAAGAAACATTCCTGAGGAGTATGGCACGTATTGAGAATCCACAGATACAGTAATGCTCTGGTATACTTCCATCAGGACGACATGGCTTGAGCCCAAAAAACGGATTTTGAGCGAAGCGAAAAATCTATTTTTGGGTAAGATAGCCATGTCGTCCTGATGGACCCGCCCTGTTCCTTTTCAAAAAAAAAAAAAAAAGAGTGAAAAGGGTTGTAGGACCCCTCCCTACATACAGTATCTGTAGCACCTCGTGTATCGCTACAAGGAATACAGATGGCGCCGCGAGCGGCGCAGGGCACGCTTTCGAAACGGGGAGGAGAGATGCCTTACGAACGGCTCCCCCCTTTCTTATCGTTTTCGTTTTCTTGCCATTTGACCCCTACGAAGTGTTAACTCTATTCGGGGTATAGATTGCTATGAGGCGTGTCAAGAATACGTCCACTGATATTTACGATATCCCTAAGGTCTTTTTTAGGGATACTCGCTCCAGGAGTTAGAATTCTGGGTACCTGAAGGTAAATTCTCTGGGAATATCGCCGTAGTTGTAATATACCCTAGGAAGCTGCCTTTAAGGAACTTCCATCAGGACGACATGGCTATCTTACCCAAAAATAGATTTTTCGCTTCGCTCAAAATCCGTTATATATATATATATATATATATATATATATATATATATATATATATATATATATATATATATATATACACAGTATATATATATATATATATATATATATATATATATATATATATATATATATATATATATATATATATATATATATATATATATATATACACAGTATATATATATATATATATATATATATATATATATATATATATATATATATATATATGTATATATATATATATATATATATATATATAAATGTGTGTGTATGTGTGTGGGCGGACAGATGTAGTAGCTGTAAAGGAAATGATTTAACATGGATACAAAGTAAAGTGTACGTACTTTATTGACATTGAATTTGCATTGATAATATTCATTAGTTATTCCTGAAAGTACTAATAAAAATATATGAACATATTTAGCAGTTTTAAAGAAAAGTAATTTTTCAATATTAATCTTACCCGATGATCATGTAGCTGTCAACTCTGTTGCCCGACAGAAAAATCTAAGGTCGGGATACGCCAGCGATCGCTATACAGGTGGGGGTGTACACAACAGCGCCATCTGTCGAGTAGGTACTCAGGTACTTCTTGTCAACAAGAACTCAATTTTTCCTCTGTCGTGCCACCGGCAAGACCTACTTGGATACGCTGTTGTTTCTGGAGTTGTTTTTCACGATTTTGGTGATGTATTCGCTCTAGATTTTAGCCTTCGCTATTCAGGAACCTTTATCATTAGCTTATCAAGCTTTTTGATTAGATTTGGATTAATTGTTAATGAACTTTGCTAGATTTTGGAATTCCCCCTTGACTATTTCTAGAATTCAAGATGTCTGACCATTCTCAAGTCCCTAAGTACAGGCAGTGTAGCGTTAGGGCTTGTTCTAGGCGTCTTCCGAAGGCCTCCATAGATCCTCACACCGTTTGTTCCAATTGTAGGGGTAAATCCTGTCAATTGGAAGATCGATGTGAGGAATGCGCTGGGCTTTCGGAATTCGATTTTAACGAATTCCTAAAGAATGCAGGTAGGCTAGAGAAGGATAGGATCAGGAGGAGTTCTTCTCGCTCTTTTGATTTTTCCTCTCCCCATGCCCCTCAACCTACTCCTTCCCCTGTAGTGGTGACTCCCGACCCTGCTACTAGTGCTCAACCCTCCATGGCGGACATGATGCGTGCCATTCAGGCTCTTGGTGACAGAGTGGAGTCATTAGCTAATGACCGGAATCAACTTTTGGCAGATGTCAAAGAGTTGAAAGCGCAAAGTGCAGTGGGAAGTGTAGTGAGTGCAAGTGAAGTGAAAAGTGTCAGTGTCAGTGTTGCGCATGAGGGTACATCTGTTCGTGCCAGTCGTCCTCCCAGTCCGGGACCTCTTGCAAGCTCCCAAGCCCAGGGGAGAAGCAATGTCGAAGGACCAAAGGGTTCGACAGGCCTTGATCAGCGTACGGATGTACCCTCAGTGGTTGCGGACGTATCTGTCAGAGATCGTCCCATCCACAAACAGACGAATGAGCCCTATCATTCCTCGTCTGTGGAAGAAGTTTCGAGGAAGAAACGTTGGACCAAGGTCTCACGACCTCTCAAGCGTAAGGTCCCTTCCGAGCGAGTCCAACGGCCCAGGTGTAGCCACTGGGTCAGTTCGGACTCGCCGCAGTCTTCCGAAGACTGCACACCTCCCAAGAGAGGTAGAGTGGTTCCGCAGCAGGCAACTACTCCGTCTGTTGCCGCACCAACCACGGTAGATCCTAAGTGGTCCATGCTGCAGACTATGCAGTCTCAACTTGCTTCCTTCATGCAGGAGTATCGTGCTGAGAAGGTTGACACTGCACCAGTTAACCTACAACCTGCCACGGTTGTGCGCTCAGCAGATACTGCGGCTGCCTGCTCCCACACTCCACCTGTGAGAGCTCCACCACCGATGCGCAGTCGACCCTGCCAGACGCATGTTCATGCTGCACCCTCCGTTGACATGCGTGAGCTACCGCATCAGCAGTGGGAAGGTGCTGTCGAGCTGCCGTGTTTTGACGCAATGCGGCATGCTCCGCAACCCATGCGGCATGCTCCGCAACCCACGGCAGTCCCTCCCACGCACCAGCACTCCGCTTTTGTTGTTGCCAGCTCGCAGACTGACCAGCAGCGGCATGATGTTGGATCCGCAGCAGCTACGCATGCACCCGTGCTGCCGGATTCAGCCGTTCAGCTTTCTGCTCCACCTTTGCCACTTCCTCCTCAGCTTTCGGATGATGGAGTATCTGATGACGAAGCTGCGCATTTGGACGATCCGCACTCCGACTTAGAAGAACCCAAGTCTACGCCTCCCTCCTTAGACTTTAGGAAAGTCCTTGCCCTGTTCAGGGATTTGTATCCGGAACAGTTTGTGTCTGCAACCCCTCGCTCTCCTCCCTCCGAGTTTGCTTTAGGCATGCAGTCAGCAGCTCCTGCCTTCACCAAACTTGTACTCGCACGCTCATCCAAGAGAGCTTTGAGGGTTATGGGAGAGTGGTTGCAGTCCAAGAAGCAGCTGGGAAAGACTGCTTTCATCTTTCCGCCTTCCAAGCTTGCTTCCAAATCTAGCGTCTGGTATGCCACGGGAGAGGAACCCGGCTTGGGAGTTCCTGCCTCTGCCCAGGGCGACTTCTCAAGTCTGGTTGACTCTCCCCGCAGGCTGGCTATGAGACGATCTAAGATTTGCTGGTCCTTTTCTGACATGGATCATCTGTTGAAGGGAGTTTTTCGTGCTTTTGAGATCTTCAACTTCCTCGATTGGTGTTTGGGAGCGTTAAGCAGAAAGACTTCCCCTTCGGATAAGGACTCTGCCATGCTTATCATGTCTAGCATGGACAAAGCCATTCGGGATGGGTCTGGTGAGCTTGCGGCTTCGTACGTGTCGGGAGTGCTTAAGAAGAGAGAACATCTTTGCTCCTTCTTGTCGGCTGGGATCACTCCTTGCCAGAAGTCGGAGTTGTTGTTTGCTCCGCTTTCCAAGTGTCTCTTTCCGGAAGAGCTGATCAAGGGGATGGCTGCCTCGTTGATCCAGAAGGATACCCATGACCTGGTGGCGTCCTCCGCACGTAAGGCCAAAGCTTTACCTTCCGTGCCTAGACCTAGGATGGACACACCAGCGTCTAGGTTCATCCCGCCCTTTCGTGGCAGAACCTCCAGCAGAGGAGGTACCCGTGCCGACAGTCATCGTGGCAAATCGAAGAAGGGTTCCAAGTCCTCAAAAGGCAGAATCTGACTGCCTACCTCTCCAGACAGCAGTGGGAGCCAGGCTCAAGAACTTCTGGCAGGCTTGGGAGAACAGAGGTGCAGACGCTCAGTCTGTGAAGTTGCTAAGGGAGGGGTACAGGATTCCGTTCTGCCGCAGTCCCCCTCTAGCAACTTCTCCCATCAACCTCTCTCCCAACTACAAAGAGAAGGACAAGAGGCTAGCGTTGCAACAAGAGGTGTCGCTCTTGCTACAAAAGGGAGCGGTAGTCATAGTCCGGGACCATCAATCCCCGGGCTTCTACAACCGTCTCTTCCTGGTAGCGAAGAAGACAGGAGGTTGGAGACCGGTGCTGGACGTCAGTGCTCTCAATGCTTTTGTCACCAAGCAGACGTTCACAATGGAGACGACGAAGTCGGTCCTAGCAGCGGTCAGGAAGGAAGACTGGATGGTCTCGTTAAACCTGAAAGACGCGTACTTTCATGTCCCCGTCCATCCAGACTCCCAACCTTTCCTAAGGTTCGTCTTTGGAAAGGTCGTGTACCAGTTCCAAGCCCTGTGCTTTGGCCTAAGCACGGCACCTCTTGTGTTTACCAAACTGATGAGGAATATTGCCAAATTCCTTCACTTGGCAGACATCAGAGCCTCCCTCTATTTGGACGACTGGCTTTTAAGAGCTTCGTCAAGTCGTCGCTGTCTGGAGAATCTCAGATGTACTATGGATCTGACCAAGGAATTGGGTCTCCTGGTCAATATAGAGAAGTCCCAACTCGTCCCATCCCAAACCATTGTCTATCTAGGTATGGAGATTCAGAGTCGAGCTTTTCGGGCTTTTCCGTCGGCCCCCAGGATCAGTCAAGCCCTAGAATGCATCCAGAGCATGCTGAGAAGGAACCGATGTTCAGTCAGGCAGTGGATGAGTCTAACAGGGACACTTTCATCGCTGGCCCAGTTCATCGAGTTAGGGAGACTCCACCTCCGCCCCCTTCAGTATCATCTAGCTGCTCACTGGAGAAAGGACATGACGCTAGAGGCGGTCTCAGTGCCTATTTCCGAAGAGATGAGGTCTACACTGACGTGGTGGAAGAACAGCATTCTTCTCAAGGAAGGTCTACCATTGGCTGTTCAGACCCCCGACCACCGTCTCTTCTCGGACGCATCGGACACGGGCTGGGGTGCGACACTGGACGGACAGGAATGCTCGGGCACGTGGAATCAGGAGCAAAGAACACTTCACATCAACTGCAAGGAGCTTTTGGCAGTTCATCTGGCCTTGATAAACTTCAAGTCCCTCCATCTAAGCAAGGTGGTGGAGTTGAACTCCGACAACACCACAGCCTTGGCGTACATCTCCAAGCAAGGAGGGACTCATTCGAGGAAGTTGTTCGAGATCGCAAGGGACCTCCTCACTTGGTCAAAAGATCGAAAGATTTCGCTGGTAACGAGGTTCATTCAGGGCGACATGAATGTCATGGCAGATCGCCTCAGCCGGAAGGGTCAGGTCATCCCCACAGAGTGGACCCTTCACAAGAATGTTTGCAGCAGACTATGGGCCCTGTGGGGTCAGCCCACCATAGATCTATTCGCTACCTCGATGACCAAGAGGCTCCCGATGTATTGTTCTCCGATTCCAGACCCAGCAGCAGTTCACGTGGATGCCTTTCTTCTGGATTGGTCCCATCTAGACCTGTATGCGTTCCCTCCGTTCAAGATTGTCAACAGGGTACTACAGAAGTTCGCCTCTCACGAAGGGACACGGTTGACGTTGGTTGCTCCCCTCTGGCCCGCGAGAGAATGGTTCACCGAGGTACTGCAATGGCTAGTGGATGTTCCCAGGACTCTTCCTCTAAGAGTGGACCTTCTGCGTCAGCCGCACGTAAAGAAGGTACACCCAAGCCTCCACGCTCTTCGTCTGACTGCCTTCAGACTATCGAAAGACTCTCAAGAGCTAGAGGCTTTTCGAAGGAGGCAGCCAAGCGATTGCCAGAGCAAGGAGGACATCCACTCTCAAAGTCTATCAGTCAAAATGGGAAGTCTTCCGAAGCTGGTGCAAGGCGAATGCAGTTTCCTCAACCAGTACCTCTGTAACGCAGATAGCTGACTTCCTTTTACATCTAAGGAATGTAAGATCCCTATCAGCTCCTACGATCAAAGGTTACAGAAGCATGTTGGCAGCGGTCTTCCGCCACAGAGGCTTAGATCTTTCCACCAACAAAGATCTACAGGACCTCCTTAAGTCTTTTGAGACCTCAAAGGAGCGTCGGTTGACCACACCAGGCTGGAACCTAGACGTGGTTTTAAGGTTCCTGATGTCAGCAAGGTTCGAACCGCTTCAATCAGCCTCTTTTAAGGTTTTACATCTGAAACGGCTACATGTTCCTTGCAGCTTGATTTTTTAGCTAAAAACGAGCTTCCTTCTCGTCCTTGGCCCAAGTCGTTCGAGATCCCAAGCCTGTCCAACTTGGTGGGGAACGAACTAGAGAGAGTACTTTGCCCAGTAAGAGCTCTTAAGTACTATTTAAGACGTACAAAGCCATTACGAGGACAATCAGAAGCTTTATGGTGTTCTATCAAGAAACCTGCTTTACCGATGTCTAAGAACGCAGTTTCTTATTACATCAGGCTTTTGATTAGAGAGGCCCATTCTCATCTGAAGGAAGAAGACCTTGCTTTGCTGAAGGTAAGAACACATGAAGTTAGGGCTGTCGCTACTTCAGTGGCCTTCAAACAGAACCGTTCTCTGCAGAGTGTTATGGATGCAACCTATTGGAGAAGCAAGTCAGTGTTCGCATCATTTTACCTCAAAGATGTCCAGTCTCTTTACGAGAACTGCTACACCCTGGGACCATTCGTAGCAGCGAGTGCAGTAGTAGGTGAGGGCTCAACCACTACATTCCCATAATCCCATAACCTTTTTTAATCTTTCTCTTGAAATGCTTTTTATTGTTGTTTTTTGGGTTGTACGGAAGGCTAAGAAGCCTTCCGCATCCTGGTTGATTTGGCGGGTGGTCAAATTCTTTCTTGAGAAGCGCCTAGATTAGAGGTTGTGATGAGGTCCTTTAGTATGGGTTGCAGCCCTTCATACTTCAGCACCTAGGAGTCGCTCAGCATCCTAAGAGGATCGCTAGGCTCAGTAAGGAAGACGTACTTAAAAAGGCAGAGTAATGGTTCAAGTCGACTTCCTTACCAGGTACTTATTTATTTTATGTTTGTTATTTTGAATAACTGCTAAAATGAAATACGGGATACTTAGCTTCCAATGTTAACATGTATGCTGGTCTCCACCCACCCCCCTGGGTGTGAATCAGCTACATGATCATCGGGTAAGATTAATATTGAAAAATGTTATTTTCCTTAGTAAAATAAATTTTTGAATATACTTACCCGATGATTATGAATTTAAGGACCCTCCCTTCCTCCCCATAGAGAACCAGTGGACCGAGGAGAAAATTGAGTTCTTGTTGACAAGAAGTACCTGAGTACCTACTCGACAGATGGCGCTGTTGTGTACACCCCCACCTGTGTAGCGATCGCTGGCATATCCCGACCTTAGATTTTTCTGTCGGGCAACAGAGTTGACAGCTACATGATCATCGGGTAAGTATATTCAAAAATTTATTTTACTAAGGAAAATAACATTTCACATGCAGGAAAAATAAACATTACTATGATTAATGAGAATTTTGACTTTGCCTTGCTTTCACTAAATCTTTGATACTAGCAGGTAAATTAGTAACTGACAGTTCAGATTTGAATTGGATAGTCGCGACCTCACTTCTTGAACATTTTCATGGATGAAAATATTTGCTCGCATCTGTATGTTGTTACAAAGCTACAGGCATAACTTTGGGTAAATTTTCTAAATTCTGGAAAATGTTCACTTATTATAATCGCCAAAAATTAAGCATTTCAGATGCACTTGGGAGTAAGGGAAATTCATTAAATTTACTCTTCAGCACTGAATTTGTTTATAAACCAATAACCTCCATCTGTATATTACTAGGCATCTTCAGAATGTTATGTTCAGTAAGTGAAAATGGATTTATAAATGCAAGCATGCAATCTTCAGCAAATCACTAAAACGACTATGAAAGGCCTCTCGTAGTAATATAATTTTTTCAATGTATTCTGTAACGGTGGTATATGATTAAGGTATTATATATGCCTAAAATCTGACATATATAGAAATGGTGTATTTTGAATAATTAAAAAAAAAAAAATGCAGGACATAGCTGAAGGTCCCCTTAAATTATTTTTGTATTTTTTTCTAATAATCAGTAGTATTTTTGGTATTATTTTTTTATGAGCGGGCTTGGTTTTTTAATTATCTCTGGGGTATAGTGCGCCACTTGTAATCGTGCAATGCGCCACTGTTGGCGCATGCGCCATAGGTTGGCCACCCCTGTTATACTATCACCATTATAATATACTCTATAAATTAATGAAGCTTACCTTAAACTGTTGGTTCATCAAGATGTGTTGCTGCTTTGAGGAAAACGTGAAGCCGTTGGGAAGGGTCCTAGACATGCAGGCCAATTTTGATTTTGTAAAATTAAATTGTCTCTCTGGCACAAATCCACTAGGTTTTCAATAATCCCCGAATAACTTACAACAAATTCATTGCAAGTTAGGAAACAGTCAGGACAAGAAGATGGAATTTCAACTTCTTGTGCAACATGAGATGACGTGCTTGCTACTGCCTCCAT
>NC_090749.1:102155661-102208161 GCF_036898095.1 Palaemon carinicauda
TTAATTAGGCCTCTTCGATTAGCTTTCCATTTATAATAAACATCAAGATAAATTTAATGATTTGTTTATATGCGACCTTACCTATTCCTCCCCTAATCCGAGAGTAGGCGGTCCTAACTTGGAAACCGAAGTTAAACAACGTTGAGCCCTTTTAATCGTAAATAACTTTTACAGAACAAGTGAATTTTTTTTTAGTAGATATTTTATGAAAGATTTTCTTTGAATAGTCTTCGTACTGTTTCAAAGATGAACTAACGTTTAGCTTATTTATGCTACGCAGTTTGCGCTCTATCGTTACGATAGAGAGAGAGAGAATCACGGTTTCACTTTGCAGAAAGAATAAATCGATTCTGACGTTTTGTTCATTCTTCTTTCAAACTTAAATTTTTCAATATTAATCTTACCCGATAATCATGAAGCTGTCAACTCCGTTGCCCGACAGAATTCTACGGAAGGGATACGCCAGCGATCACTATACTAGAAGGGGGTGTACTCACCAGCGCCACCTGTGGCCAGGTACTGCAGTACTTCTTGTTGACACCACCTCAATTTTTCCTCTGTCGTGCTTCCGGCAAGACCTATATGGATACGCTTATAATTTTGGAGTCTTGTTCACGGTTTTTGGTGAAGTATTGCTCTAAGATTTCAGCTTTCGCTATACTGGAAACTTGTTTATTAGCTTAGATAGCTTTTAAATTGATTTGATTAATGGTTAACGATCTTTTGCTTTAATTGGAATCCCCCTTGACTTTTCTTTGATTCAAGATGTCCGACCTTTCTCAAGCTCCTCCCCAAAGACGATGTAGGACTTGTATTAGGCGTATTCCGAAGGCCTCGGTTGATCCTCACACCGTTTGTTCCGACTGTAGGGGAAAATCCTGTCAGTTGGAAGATCGATGTGAGGAATGCGCCGAACTTTCGGAACTTGATTTTGTTCGATTCCTCAAGTATACCACTAAGTTAGAGAGAGAGAGAGTTAGGAGGAGTTCGGCTCGCTCTTCGCTTTATTCCTCACCCCATGATCCTCAACCTTTTCCTCCCCCTGTAGTGGCTACCCCCGAACCTACTTTTTGTGCTCAGCCTGATATGTCTGATGTTTTACGTGCCATTCAGGCTTTAGGTGATAAAGTGGAGTCGGTAGTGAGTGACCACAAGTTCCTCTTGGCGGACGTCAAGGAACTTAAGGTGAAAAGTGCAGTGGGAAGTGGTAGTGCCAGTGCTGTGCCGAGTGCTAGTGTCAGTGTCAGTGTTGTGCGTGAGGGTACTTCTGTGCGTGCCAGTCGTCCTCCCAGTCCGGGACCTCTTGCAAGCTCCCAAGCCCAGGGGAGAAGCAATGTCGAAGGGCAAAAGGGTTCGGCAGGCCTTGATCGGCGCACAGCAGTATCCTCGGTGGTTGCGGGCGTATCTTACAGAGATCGTCACTTCCACTCTCAGACGATTGAGCCTTTAATTTACTCGTCTGCAGAAGAATTTTCGGGGAGAAAACGCTGGACTCAGGTCTCAAGACCTCTTAAGCGTAAAGTCCAGACCACACGAGTTCAACAGCCCGGATGTAGTCATTGGGCTAGCTCTGACTCACCGCAGTCATCAGGTGACTGCACACCTCCTAAGAGAGGTAAGGCGATGCCTCAACAGACCTCAACTTCTGTTAAGGCTTTGCCTCAACAGATCTCATCGTCTGTTGATCCCAAGATGGCTTTGCTGCAGTCCATGCAGTCGCAGCTTGCGGTCTTAATGCGTGAGTTTCAGGCAGAGAAGGTTACACCTCCTCCTGCGAGCGCTCCTCCTCCTCTACGCAGCCCAGTCTGCCAGACGTACGAAGTTGAGGTTCCTCAAGCTACCTCCATGCGTGAGCTACCGCGTTGGGAGTTGCCAGTTACCAGCGTTGTGCAGCAACCTCCACCTTCTTCACAACCTCCTCAACTTTGGGGACAGGAGTCTTATGCCTTACAACCTCCTCTTCCTTTGAGGCAAGAGTTTCTTGCAGTAAGACCTTCCTCGAGGCAGCAACCTCTTGAGGTACGACAACCTCTACCATCCTTGAGGCAGCCACCTCAACTCTCGAGGCAAGCACCTCAAGAACCTCAACTCGTGAGACAGGAGCCGCCTTCTGCGCAGCCGCCACCTCAACTCTCGCAGCTCACACCTCAAGAACCTCAACTCGTGAGACAGGAATCTCTTACTGCGCAACCACCTCAACCCTTGAAGCAAGCGCAACTCTTGAGACAGGAACCTCATGCAATGAGTCAGCCACCTCAACGCATGCATCTACCTCCTTCTCCTCTACTTGACCAGTCTTTGCAGCCTGAACCTCAGGTTTTACTACAGTCGCCTCTCACCACACTTGCTCCTCAGACCTCCGCAGAACCTCCTTCATCCCAGCCTCATGACTTTGTCATTACCAGCCCTCATCCTCTTCAACAGAGACTTGAGGATGAGACCGCAAGTGTTTATGCACCCGCTTGTCAGGATTCTGCTGTTCAGCATACCGCTGTAACTTTACCTCTCGCTTCTCAACACTCAGGTGATGAGGTTTCTGAGGAGGAAGCTGCGCACCTAGATGATCCCTCTTCGGACGTGGAGGAACCCAAGTCGTTACCACCCTCCATTGACTTTCGCAAGGTCCTTGCTCTTTTCAGAGAGGTTTACCCGGATCATTTTGTTTCTGCTACCCCTCGCTCTCCTCCATCAGAGTTTTCTCTAGGCATGCAACCTGTTAAGTCGGCCTACACTAAGCTCGTCTTTGCTAGATCCTCTAAGAGAGCTTTAAGAATGTTAGGGGATTGGTTGCAGTCCAAACAGCAACTAGGGAAGACTTCATTTATGTTTCCTCCTACTAAGCTGACTTCTAAGGCGGGCGTATGGTATGCCACAGGAGAGGAACCAGGCTTGGGAATCCCTGCCTCTGCCCAGGCTGACTTCTCAAGTTTGGTTGACTCTCCGCGTAGATCGGCTATGAGGCGCTCTAAGGTCTGCTGGACCTTTTCCGACTTAGACCACTTCTTAAAGGGTGTCTTTCGCGCCTTTGAGATTTTCAATTTTCTCGACTGGTGCCTGGGGGCCTTGAGCAAGAAGACTGCCCCTTCTGACAAGGACTCGGCCATGCTTATAATGTCCTGTATGGATAAAGCAATTCGCGATGGGTCCGGCGAACTTGCCTCCATGTTTGTTTCGGGAGTACTCAAGAAAAGGGAACAACTTTGCACTTTCCTTTCCACTGGTATCACCTCTTGTCAAAGGTCTCAGTTACTTTTTGCTCCGCTTTCTAAGTTCCTGTTTCCTGAGGAGCTTATCAAGGAATTGTCTGCGGCCCTTATTCAGAAGGACACTCATGACCTTGTGGCCTCTTCAGCTCGTAAGGCTAAGGTTGCTCCTTCGGTTCCTAGAACTTACCGCACCCCAGTGGCCGATACTCCTGCTACAAGATTTATTCCGCCCTTTCGTGGCAGAGCCCCCAGCCGAGGAAGTACCCGTCCAGACGCTTTCAGGGGCAGGTCTAAGAAAGGTCCCAAGCCTTCGAAAGGCAAACACTGACTCTCCTCCTCTCCAGACAGCAGTAGGAGCCAGACTCAAGATCTTCTGGCAAGCTTGGGAAAGAAGAGGTGCAGACGCCCAGTCTGTCAAGTGGCTAAGGGAGGGTTACAGGATACCATTCTGCCGCAATCCCCCTCTGACCACTTCTCCCATCAACCTCTCTCCCAACTACAAGGAAAAGGACAAGAGGCTAGCGTTACACCAGGAGGTGTCGCTCCTGTTACAGAAGAAGGCAGTGGTGATAGTCCGGGACCATCAATCCCCGGGCTTCTACAACCGTCTCTTTCTGGTGGCCAAGAAGACAGGAGGTTGGAGACCGGTGCTGGACGTCAGTGCGCTCAATGCTTATGTCATCAAGCAGACGTTCACTATGGAGACGACGAAGTCGGTCCTAGCAGCGGTCAGGCAGGAGGACTGGATGGTCTCGTTGGATCTGAAAGACGCTTACTTTCACGTTCCTATTCATCCAGACTCCCAACCTTTCCTGAGATTCGTTTTTGGAAAGGTTGTGTACCAATTCCAAGCCCTGTGTTTTGGCCTAAGCACAGCGCCTATGGTGTTTACGCGTCTGATGAGGAATATTGCAAAATTCCTCCACTTAGCGGACATCAGAGCCTCCCTTTATTTAGACGACTGGCTCTTAAGAGCCCCCACAAGTCGTCGCTGTCTGGAGAGTCTCAACTGGACTTTGGACTTGATCAAGGAACTGGGTCTTTTGGTCAACTTAGAAAAGTCCCAGCTTATTCCCTCCCAATCCATCGTTTACCTGGGAATGGAGATTCGGAGTCAAGCTTTTCGGGCTTTTCCGTCGGCCCCAAGAATCAGCCAAGCCCTAGAGTGCATTCTGAGCATGCTGAAGAGGAACAGATGCTCGGTGAGACAGTGGATGAGTCTAACAGGGACCCTGTCATCGTTAGCCCTGTTCATCGAGTTAGGGAGACTCCACCTCCGCCCTCTCCAATTCCATCTAGCAGCTCACTGGGACAAGGATTTGACGCTCGAAGCGGTCTCTATTCCTGTCACCAAAGAGATGAAGACTACTCTCATGTGGTGGAAGACCAACATCCTTCTCAAGGAGGGTCTATCGTTAGCGATTCAGACCCCCAATCTTCATCTCTTTTCGGACGCATCAGACTCGGGCTGGGGCGCGACCTTGGACGGACAGGAATGCTCGGGAACATGGAACAAGGAACAGGAAACGCTTCACATCAACTGCAAGGAGCTGCTGGCAGTTCATCTGGCCTTAATGAACTTCAAGTCCCTCCTGCTAAACAAGGTGGTGGAGGTGAACTCCGACAACACCACAGCCTTGGCATACATCTCCAAGCAGGGAGGGACCCATTCGAGGAAGCTGTACGAGATAGCAAGGGACCTCCTCATTTGGTCAAGAAGTCTAAACCTCACACTGGTAACGAGGTTCATTCAGGGCAATATGAACGTCTCAGCAGATCGCCTCAGCAGGAAAGATCAAGTCATCCCCACGGAATGGACCCTTCACAAGAGCGTGTGCAACAGACTTTGGACCTTGTGGGGTCAGCCAACGATAGATCTGTTCGCCACCTCCATGACCAAGAGGCTCCCTTTGTACTGTTCCCCAGTTCCAGACCCAGCAGCAGTTCACGTGGATGCTTTTCTGCTGGATTGGTCCCATCTCGACCTATATGCATTCCCGCCGTTCAAGATCATCAACAGAGTCATTCAGAAGTTCGTCTCTCACGAAGGGACACGGCTGACGCTGGTTGCTCCCCTTTGGCCTGCAAGAGAATGGTTCACAGAGGTACTACAATGGCTGGTCGACGTTCCCAGGACTCTCCCTCTAAGAGTGGACCTTCTACGTCAACCTCACGTAAAGAAGGTACACCCAAACCTCCACGCTCTTCGTCTGACTGCCTTCAGACTGTCGAAAGACTCGCTAGAGCTAGAGGCTTTTCGAAGGAGGCAGCCAGAGCGATTGCCAGAGCAAGGAGGATATCCACTCGTAGAGTCTATCAATCCAAGTGGGAAGTCTTCCGAAGCTGGTGCAGAGCCAATGCAGTTTCCTCTACCAATACCTCTGTAACCCAAGTTGCTGACTTCCTGTTACATCTTAGGAATGTTAGATCTCTTTCGGCTCCTACGATTAAAGGGTACAGAAGTATGTTGGCTTCAGTTCTCCGCCACAGAGGTTTGGATCTTTCCTCCAACAAGGACCTACAAGACATCCTTAAATCTTTCGAGACTTCTAAAGAACGTCGTTTGTCCACTCCAGGCTGGAATCTAGACGTAGTCTTAAGGTTCCTTATGTCTCCTAGGTTCGAACCTCTCCAGTCAGCTTCCTTCAAAGACCTTACTCTCAAAACTCTTTTCCTCGTCTGCCTTGCGACAGCCAAAAGAGTTAGTGAGGTTCACGCCTTCAGCAAGAACATAGGATTCACATCCGAATCAGCAACATGTTCTTTACAGCTCGGATTTTTAGCTAAAAATGAACTTCCTTCACGTCCTTGGCCTAGATCGTTCGAAATTCCTAGCCTTTCCAACATGGTGGGTAACGAGCTAGAGAGAGTTCTTTGCCCTGTCAGAGCTCTGAAATACTATCTTAAAAGGTCAAAACCTATACGAGGACAGTCAGAGGCCTTATGGTGTGCCATCAAGAAACCTTCGATGCCTATGTCCAAAAACGCAGTTTCGTATTATATAAGGCTTCTGATTAGAGAAGCTCATTCTCACATGAAGGATGAAGACCTTGCTTTGCTGAAGGTAAGGACCCACGAAGTGAGAGCTGTAGCCACTTCGATGGCCTTTAAACAGAACCGTTCTCTGCAGAGTATTATGGATGCAACTTATTGGAGGAGCAAGTCAGTGTTTGCATCATTTTATCTCAAAGATGTCCAGTCTCTTTACGAGAACTGCTACACCCTGGGACCATTCGTAGCAGCGAGTGCAGTAGTAGGTGAGGGCTCAGCCACTACATTCCCTTAATCCCATAACCTTTTTAACCTTTCTCTTGAATGCTTTTATTGTTGTTTTTTGGGTTGTTACGGTAGGCTAAGAAGCCTTCTGCATCCTGTTTGATTTGGCGGGTGGTCAATTCGTTCTTGAGAAGCGCCTAGGTTAGAGGTTGTGTAGAGGTCCTTTAGTATGGGTTGCAGCCCTTTATACTTCAGCACCTTAGGGTTGTTCAGCCTCCTAAGAGGAACGCTGCGCTCAGTAAGGAAGACGAACTTATTAAAGGCAGAGTAATGGTTCAAGTCGACTTCCTTACCAGGTACTTATAATTTCATTGTTATTTTGAATAACTGATAATATGAAATACGGGATACTTAGCTTACTGATATACATGTACACTGGTTTTCACCCACCTCCCTGGGTGTGAATCAGCTACATGATTATCGGGTAAGATTAATATTGAAAAATGTTATTTTCATTAGTAAAATAAATTTTTGAATATACTTACCCGATAATCATGATTTAATTGACCCACCCTTCCTCCCCATAGAGAACCAGTGGACCGAGGAAAAATTGAGGTGGTGTCAACAAGAAGTACTGCAGTACCTGGCCACAGGTGGCGCTGGTGAGTACACCCCCTTCTAGTATAGTGATCGCTGGCGTATCCCTTCCGTAGAATTCTGTCGGGCAACGGAGTTGACAGCTTCATGATTATCGGGTAAGTATATTCAAAAATTTATTTTACTAATGAAAATAACATGTTTTAAATACTATTTTAAAGGAACTTATTAATTGAAAAACCTTTCAGTTTTTTCCTTTGGTCAAATAACCTGTTTATTGACGAAAGGTAAGTGGGCTCTTCTCTTCGGTGCGAAATCAAGAGAGAGAGAGAGAGAGAGAGAGACGGAGAGAGAGAGAGGAAGAGAGAACGTTCCGATCTTTATTCTCGTCCCAAGTGAGTAACGTTGTTCTTACTCTCGTCCCTAGTCTCTGTACGGAGAGAAAGGATAAAACGTTTTTAGTTTTTATTCTCGTCCCAAGGCACTGTACGGTGAGAGATTGAAAACGTAGTTTTGAATGAACTAGTGTTTAGTCTCCTTCCCAGCCACTGATCTTTTTATCTTAATACAGTATATGTTTACTGTTTTTTGCTTGTATTAATGTGCTTACATTATACGACTTATTTCGCAATTATAACCTTTTGATGAGGGTAGAATTGCATGCTTCAGGTAGAAATCAGTTTTATTCATACCTAATGTGAATTGTTGAAAAATTCGATTTCAGTGAAGTACGTAAGTGCAAAACAGAAAATCGTAGTGATAAAGTGATAATTGCGCAAAGTGTTATCAGTGTTGCGACCGAGGGTTCGTCTGTTCGTGCCTGTCGTTCGCCTAGTCCGAGACCTCTTGCAAGCTCCCAAGCCCAGGGGAGAAGTAATGTCGTACGACTTATGGGTTCGAGAGGACTTGATCAGCGAACAGACGTTCCCTCTATGGTTTCAGGCGTGTCTCATCAACACCGTCCCTACCATAAGACGAGCGAGACGTTTTTCTCCTCGTCATCCGAAGGCTTTTCGCGTAAGAAACCGTGGAGCAAGGTTTCGAGGCCCTTTAAGCGAAAGTCAGTCCTTTCAGGACAGGTCCAGCATCCTGGTTGTAACCATTAGGACAGCTCTGACCCTATGCAGTCATCGGAAGACTGCTCGCCGCCTAAACAAAAGCGTAACACAGGCTCCGAGAGTCTTATTGTAGGCAAGGTTTTGCAGTCACAGACGTTACCCTCGTCTCTTACTGCAACCATTCCCGTTGATCCTAAATGGGTTGTACGGCAAGACATGCAGAATAAGCTTGCCTCTCTTTTGGAGGACTATTCTGTTGAGCAGGTTCACAATGATCCTCGCCGCTTAGCTGATCGAGATCCTGGCCGTCAGCCGCCCAAACGAGCCTTTGCTCGTCCTGTTGACATTGACGTTACAAAGTCACGTCAATCGTGTTTTGTAGAGCCTCACTCGATGCAGTCCCGTGTTGACTCTCAGTCGCTTGTGGACGTTCAGCCGCTGCCGCTTGCTCTTGTTGACGTTCAGGACGTTCACCAACCAGCATAGTTGACTTGTTTTGACGTTGAGCGTCAAGCACCGCAGTCAAGAGTTGTTTTGACTTCTCAGTCTAAGCAGTCAAGGCAGTCTCGAGTTGACGTCGAACGTCCTCCCGCACCTGTTGTTGTTACTGGTCAGTCCTTTAAGCAGTTACATGACATAGCGTCCTTGACTGCTACTGTTGCTCCTTTGCGTGTGGACTCTGCTTGTCAAGCATTGCCACCACGGCAGGTCTCTCCCTTGCTTGAGACTCGGCAATTGTCGGACAAGGTTCCTTCAGATGAGGAAGTTGCTGATCCCCCTCCTACTGATATTCCCTTGAGGACTCTGTCAGACGGAGAGGAACCTAAAGCTGCTCAGCCCTCTATGGACTTTAAATAAATCATGCTGATTTTTAAGGATCTTTGTCCGGATCTTTTTGTAACTGCTGCTCCTCGTTCGCCTAAACGTCAGAGTTTACACTAGGCCTAGCTACTTCGAAGCCGTTGTTTTATAAGCTAGTGCTCTCTCGCTCTTCTAAGAGAGCTTTATGTTTGCTAGGCGACTGGTTAATCACCAGGAGGAGTTTGGGGGAGACAGCCTTTGCTTTCCCTACTTTTAAGCTGGCTTATAGAGCGAGAGTCTGATATGACACGGGAGAAGTTCTCGGCTTGGGAGTTCCTGCCTCTGCCCAGATAGACTTCTCAAACCTCATAGACTCTCCCTGGCGCCTGGCCATGAGACGCTCCAAGATTTTATGGTCGACTTCAGAACTAGACCATCTCCTGTTAGGAGTTTTTTTCGAGCGTTTGAAGTTTTGCTGTACAATTATGTCATGCATAAACAAGGCTTTCAGGGATGGCTCCAATGATCTGACAGCCACGTTCTCTGCAGGAACAAGTCCCTCAGGGATGGCTCCAATGATCTGGCAGCCATGTTCACTGCAGGAGTACGTAAGAGGCAAGTGCGCTCAATGTGTTCATTGTCAAGACAAACTTCACGATGAAGTCTACCAGGCTGTCTTGACAGCATTAATGGAAGGCGACTGGATGGTCTCTCTCGACCTTCAGGAAGCATACTTCCACATTCCTATACACCCGGATTCCCAACCGTTTCTGAGGTTTGTTTACAGGAATGTGGGGTACCAGTTTTGAGCCCTGTGCTTTGGCCTCAGTCCTGCTCCTCTCGTGTTTACGAGGCTCATGAGGAATGTGGCAAAATCCCTCCATCTATCGGGGATCCGAGCCTCTCTGTACTTGGACTGGCTTCTCAGAGCATCGTCCAGTCTTCGCTGTCTGCAGGATCTACATTGGACGTTGAGTCTGGCCAGGGAGTTGGGACTTTTGGTCAACCTAAAAGTCCCAACTGATCCCATCCCAGTTTATTCTATATTTGGGGATGGAGATTCGCAGTCCAGTTTTTTTTTTGGGGCTTTTCCCTCTGCCACCCGAATAGAACAAGCCCTGCTCGAAGTTCAACTAATGCTGAAAAGAGAACGTTTGTTCAGTCAGGAGTTGGAACAATCTCGTAGGGACTCTCTCATCCCTGGAGCAGTTTGTCTCACTAGGGAGACTACACCTTCTGCCTCTCCGGTTCCATCTAACCTCTCACTGGAACTAGGACAAGACGTTAGAGACGGTATCATTCCCAGTCTCCGAACCAGTAAAGGCATGCCTTCAATGGTGGGACAGCAATATCAGTCTGAGAGAGGGACTATCCCTAGCAGTCAAGAACCCAAACCACGTGTTGTTCTCAGACGCGTCGGATTTGGGTTGGGGTGCGACCCTGGACGGTCGGGAATGCTCGGGTCTGTGGACCTTAAGTCAGAAGAGCGTGCACATCAACGGCAAGGAGCTATTAGCAGTCCAATTGGCCTTGATGATATTCGAAAGCTTTCTTCGAAACTAAGTGGTAGAGGTCAACTCAGACAACACCACAGCTTTGGCGTACATCTCCAAGCAAGGAGGCACACACTCCTTCACGCTGCTCGAGATCGCAAGGGACCTTCTCATATGGTCAAGAAATCGAGGCATCTCCCTGTTGACGAGATTCATCCAGGGGGACTTGAACGTCTTGGCAGACTGTCTCAGTCGGAGGGGTCAGGTGATACCCACGGAATGGACCCTCCACAAGGACGTGGGCTAGAGTCTTTGGGCTACTTGGGGTCAACCCACCATAGACCTCTTTGCCTCCTCGTCGACCAAAAGGTTACCAATCTATTGCTCTCCAGTCCTAGATACAGAAGCAATACACATAGACACGTTTCTATTGGATTGGTCTCTTCTGGACTTATATGCATTCCCACCATTCAAGATAGTCAACAAGGTACTGCAGAAGTTCGCCTCTCACGAAGGGACAAGGTTGACGTTGGTTTCTACCCTCGGGCCCGCGAGAGAGTGGTTCACCGAGGTACTTCAATGGCTGGTAGACTTTCCAAGAAGTCTTCCTCTAAGGGTAGATCTGTTACGTCAGCCCCACGTAAAGAATGTTCATCAAAGCCTCCCCGCTCTTCGTCTGACTTCCTTCAGACTATCGTAAGACTCTCAAAAGCTCGAGGCTTTTCGAAGGAGGCAGCCAGTGCGATTGCAAGAGCGAGGAGAGCTTCTACCATTAGAGTATACCAGTCGAAGTGGGAAGTCTTTCGAGACTGGTGCAAGTCAGCATCTGTGTCCTCGTTCAGTACCTCTGTAGCCCAAATAGCAGAATTTCTTTTACATCTGAGAAAGGTTCGCTCCCTTTCAGCTCCCACGATTAAGGGCTACAGGAGCATGTTGGCTTCGGTCTTTCGACATAGAGGCTTAGATCTTTCCAACAATAAAGATCTCCAAGATCTCCTTAAGTCTTTCGAGACCTCTAAGGAACGTCGTTTGGCAACTCCTGGATGGAACTTAGACGTGGTCCTAAGGTTCCTCATGTCAGACAGGTTTGAGCCATTACATTCAGCCTCCCTGAAGGATCTCACCCTCAAGACACTTTTCCTAGTGTGCTTGGCTTCGGCTAAAAGGGTCAGTGAACTTCATGCCTTCAATAAGAACATCGGCTTTTCTACAGAAAAAGCCACTTGTTCACTTCAACTTGGTTTCCTGGCCAAAAATGAACTGCCTTCTCGTCCTTGGCCTAAATCTTTTGATATTCCTTGCTTATCAGAGATCGTAGGCAACGAACTGGAAAGAGTATTATGTCCTGTTAGAGCTCTTAAGTTCTATTTAGCTTGTACTAAGTCATTACAAGGTAAATCTGAGGCATTATGGTGCTCAGTTAAGAAACCATCTTTGCCTATGTCAAAGAATGCTTTGTCATATTTTATCAGATTTTTAATACGAGAAGCTCATTCTCACTTGAATGAGAAAGACCGATGTTTGCTTAAGGTTAAGACGCACGAAGTTAGAGCTATAGCAACCTCCGTGACCTTCAAGCAAAATAAATCTCTGCAAAGTATTATGGACGCGACTTTTTGGAGAAGCAAGTCAGTGTTCGCGTCATTTTACTTAAAAGATGTCCAGACTCTTTACGAGGACTGCTACACACTGGGTCCATTCGTTGCAGCGAGTGCAGTAGTGGGTGAGGGTTCTACCACTACATTACCCTAATTCCAATATCCTTTTTAATCTGTCTCTTGAAATGTTTTTAATATTGTTTTTTGGGTTGTACGGAAGGCTAAGAAGCCTTTCGCATCCTGGTTGATTTGGCGGGTGGTCAAAGTCATTTCTTGAGAGCGCCCAGATTAGGGGTTTGATGAGGTCCTGTTGTATGGGTTGCAGCCCTTAATACTTCAGCTCCTGGGAGTCTTTCAGCATCCTAAGAGGATCGCTGGGCTTCGTGAGGAAGACAGACTAATAAGGCAGAGTAATCGTCTAAGTCAACTTCCTTACCAGGTACCTTTATATATTTGGGTTTTGTTATGATATAACTGTCAAAAACTCTAAGCATATACGATGTAAACTTAATTAACTCTGGTCTCTACCCACCACCATGGGTGTGAATCAGCTATTATATATTCACCGGCTAAGTTAAATATTTAAAAATGATATTTTAATTATAAAATAAATTTTTGAATATACTTACCCGGTGAATATATAAATTAAAGGCCCCCCCTTCCTCCCCGATAGAGACCCAGCGGGATGAGAAAAATTGGGTCTGTTTACATGTATATGCGGTATCTGGCCGATAGTTGGCGCTAGTGGGCACACCCGCAACCTTCATAGCGATCGCTCGCGAGTTTTTTGTGTGTTTTTCTGTCGAGCCGCCGGAGGCTCAGCTATTATATATTCACAGGGAAAGTATATTCAAAAATTTATTTTATAATTAAAATATCATGTTTCATTACTATTGCAATTTGTGGTGGGTATATCCATAAAATGACTGGCCTAAAGGTACAGTATATACAATTGAAAGAAGCCAAGTAGAGGCTGTTTCCTGATAACTGTAATTGTGAGACAGTTTCTGTGCTGCCTTTTGTTATCCAACATGCTTGTCAACATTTCTGTTTCTATTTGTAGTTTCGTAACAGCAACATGAATCTAAGGAGGGTTTTCCTTAGACATCGCTGGTGTTCCGTTGGAGGAAGAGTTCTTCCACCACCGAGTGTGAAGGGGAGGGCACTGCCTTTCCACTTTCCTTTTGCATCTGCCTATACCAGGAGGTGATAAAGACGTGTCCTCTGGTTGCGCTGTTGGGGTTGTTTTCTCTTTCCTCTATGAGAAGACAAACTTTAAGTTCTTCCTTCTCTCCGGGAGTCTTTGCTGTAATTTAGGAGGAGAAGAACAAGTACAGTAGAAGACATCTTGAAAGATGTTCAGGAAGTCTGATCGATAGGAATCACATAAGCATGACTCCTACCGTTTCTCTCTCCTTGCGAGAGACATTGCAGTACCAGGAACTTCTTTGAGCGAGTGTTGAGAATTGTCCTGTAACGGGAAGAAATATCGGCATACAAAACTTTAGGGACGTATCCGGGTACTTAGTATCAATGTTCACACACCTTTTGACTGTACGCAATCTTGTACCTGGAAGAGTAAAGGCTGAGAGTTCTCCCATAGCAGGAAGAAACAGCACTCACAGCTCTTTAACAAACTTAGCACATACACTGCCAGACGGGATAAATGGTACTGCCCTTCTTTTCCGCGTCGTATACTCTCTCTCTCTCTCTCTCTCTCTCTCTCTCTCTCTCTCTCTCTCTCTCTCTTGTTCAGGAGATAGAGAAGCAGTGCATGCTGAATAAGTTTGGTACTGTATGCGTTGCTCCTGCACCATTAGTTGTTCTTGTGCTGAGGGGAATATATGCCAAAAATTATTCCACAATGGTAGAAAATATCAGCATTAAAAACTATCTCCTACCGGGTGCAATGCCATTGACCGTGTGCTACATCTGGTGAAAAAGTTGACATTTAATGCATACGGAGAACGTATTAACTCACATAGACGATCCTAGAACAACCTCTCCTTGTTCATGGGGTCAGAGAGATGACATATCAATAAACAGTACAGGTGCTTGTTTCTGTACAGTATGTATATCCCTTGGCCCGTTACTGAATCTGTTTTTCAGTGACTTCTGGGTTACAGTGAACCCTCGCTACTTCGCGGTTCGACAATCGCGGATTCACCACTTCGCGGGGTTTTCCCATAACCCATATATATATACATATCGCGGATTTTCCGGAAAATTCGAAAATACCGCGAAATCTGAAGACAACCAAATACGATATTTTGTTACCTGTAATTCCATTAATACTGTAATTAGTAATATCTGCTCTTACTGATTGTTCATTGCATTACATATGATATATAATTCAGCACAGAAAGAAATAAAACACGAAAAGAGAATGTGATCATACGATAATTCAGTACGTAGTAAAATTAAATCGAACATGAAACGCAAATCAGATGCAGTCATACCATATTAGAATGGTGTGTACTGTAATGGATGTGCTTCTTTTCCATGAATCTTTTGTATGTATACGTACGTAGTACAGTACTGCATCCAATAATATTCTTTGTTGCTAAAATCACATTTCGAATAAGCGTACGAGAGAGAGAGAGAGAGAGAGAGAGAGAGAGAGAGAGAGAGAGAGAGAGAGGCGTAAAATAGCGTACGTAAATTTTTATTATTATTGTTATTATTATTATTATTGTTGTTGTTGTTAATAAAATTATTATTGTTATTATTATTATCATTATTATTATTATTATTACTGTACAGTATTATTATCATTATTTATTATTATTACGGTATTGTACTTAATCTACGTACGTTCAGTATGCGCGGGGCATCTTCTATGAGTAACCAACGCATCATAGTACTGTAAGACGGGTTGTGATTGGTTCAAGCGCTGATAGATGACGAATCAGAACTCAAGTTTTGTTATCTAGCCTGTGATTGGTGTTTTGCCCGCATCTTCTACCCGCAGCATCAAAGTTCTCGCGGGGCTGGATCGTTCACTTTCTCTTTCCGCGTATCGCTGAGTAGACGTTCTTAAGTTTGTGAAGTTTAATCTGTGCTGTGTGCGACTGTTTTAAGTTGAACTTTTTGTTGAACTTTCTGTTAAATCCTACTGTACAATGCCTCCCAAGCGTTCTGCTTCTAGTAAGGCTGGTAGTGAGCCTAAACGCCACCGAAGGATGATGACGATAGCTGAGAAGGTTACGCTTCTCGACATGTTAAAAGATGGTAGAAGTTACGCGGCCGCCGGCCGCCATTTTGGCATCAACGAATCCACCGTTCGCTATATCAAAAAGGACGAGGCGAACATTAGAAAGACGGCTGCAATCACCTTTAGCAGATCAGCGAAGCGAGTCGTTACAACGCGTAATAAAACGATCGTACGCATGGAAGGTGCTTTAGCTGTGTGGATTGCCGACTGCCGGAAGAAGAACATAGCCTTGGATACGAACACCATCCAAACAAAGGCTTCGAGTTTATATGAGAATTTTGCTGCAAAGGAACCTAAAGACGACGACGGCAACCATGCTGAAGATGATGATGATGCAGCTGATCCTCAACCAGGGACATCCACTGATTCCCAGCCTCAGAAACGTTTTTCCGCAAGCAAAGGATGGTTCGCGAAGTTTCAGAAACGCTTCGCCCTGAAAAGCGTTTCCCTGCATGGGGAGTCTGCTTCCGCTGACACTGCCGCTGCTGAAACTTACGTGAACCAGACGTTCAAGAATATTATCGCCGAAGGTGGATACAAGCCGGAACAAGTCTTTAATATGGATGAGACTGGCTTGTTTTGGAAGAGAATGCCGTCGCGAACTTTCCTGTTCAAAGAGGAAGCCAAAGCCTCTGGCTTTAAGGCATTCAAGGATCGCGTTACCCTCGTGATGTGTGGCAATGCTGCTGGATTTTTGTTAAAGCCGGGGCTTATTTATAAGTCGAAAAATCCTCGCGCTTTGAAAAATAAAAATAAGAATCTCCTTCCCGTGTACTGGATGCATAATCAAAAAGCATGGATTACGAAGATGCTGACCTCCAACTGGTTCCACCAGTGTTTCATCCCGCAAGTCCATGAATATCTCTTAGAGAAGGGCTTGCCATTCAAGATCCTTCTCCTTATGGATAACGCTGGTGGACACGCAACTGACCTGTCGCGTGAGGGCGTTCAGGTTGAGTTCCTGCCACCCAACACCACGTCATTAATTCAACCGATGGACCAGGGGGTTATCAGGGCGTTCAAGGCCCTCTACACGAAGAATACCTTGGCGGACCTCGTTGCGTGTGTGGATGCTGCCCAAGATGACGAGGATGAAGATTTCAACTTGAAGGCGTACTGGCGGCAGTACACCATAGCCACGTGCCTGCAGAATATTCAGAAGGCACTTCAAGAGATGGAACCTGCAACCGTGAATGCGAGCTGGAAGAAGCTGTGGCCCGATATTGTTTACGACGACAAGGGATTTACTCCGTCAGAAATCCAACACTCTGCAATACGGAAATCTGTGCAGTTGGCTGCCATAATTGGAGGTGACGGGTTTGGCGACATGACGACTGAAGACGTCGACGAGTTGTTGGACTGCTATTCCCAGCCCCTAACTGACGCAGACCTCGAAGACCTGACGAAATCGGCAAGTGAGGAAGAGAGTGAGGGTACCCAGGAAGAGACCCAAGAAAATGTCGAAGAAACGGGCTTAACATTAGAACGGCTTGCCAAGTTCTGCAACCATATCAAGGAGGCGAAAGAAATGTTACAAGAGTGGGACGAGGATATGGTTCGCTCGATGCAATTCTCCAACAAGGTCGATGACATCATGACTCCCTACAGGATGCTCTTGGATCGAAAAAAGAATCAGCGGCAACAACTTCCGATCACAATGTTCTTCCAGCCTCGCAAAAAAGAGCCAGTTCCTCCTGCTAGTACGCCTTCGGAAGAAATTGAAGAAGTTTCCCAGGAAGAAGTTGAAGAGGTGTCCCAGGAAAAGACACCTCCGTCTGAAGAGACGTAAAATACTATCATTGACTGCACAGTAGAACACATCATCAGCTTCATCATCATCATTTCTACTGTGCAGCAAATTCATCGCCATCACCATTCAAGTTTTTCTTCAACTTCTTTCGTGGTGAGTACAGTAACAATCTTTATTTTTTACTTTAATATTCTTACTGCCTGTTTTATAGTTTAGTAATGTACGTACTGTATGCATTAAGTTAAAGGGAAGGTTTTAAAAGTCTACATGTTGTAACCTATCATATTTTTTTTGTTTAAAATTTACATTTACGTACGTAAAACAATCTCTCTCTCTCTCTCTCTCTCTCTCTCTCTCTCTCTCTCTCTCTCTCTCTCTCTCTCTCTCTCGTAAATTGTTTTCCTGCTTTGCTACGTACAAGTACTGTATAATTTATATTTGTAAGGTAACATATTTTGTAAATGCTTTTACTGTAAATACTGTATGTACTGTATCATTATTTATCACTATCATCATGCGCGTTAAATGCCTTGTTTGTTCTGAGCGTGGTTGTTTACTGAGCGTACACGCCGTCGTTTCAGGCGGCGTCATAAAGAAAAAGATTTCATTTGGAAGTCCTAAGAAAAATACGTAAACTAAAACATTGGTAATAAAAAAATCAACATACAGTACTGTATAATCAATATAATCGATGCAAAAACTAACCTATACATATATGTGTACACTAAATGAGTTTGTTTCTTCATTATGATCAGAGATGAACGTAAACAAAACATTGGTTGCCATTTTTTATCGTGCTTTTTAGGTGTTTAGGAAACGCATGATATAAAATCGCCTTTAATATTTGTGCCTGTTTTAGTTTAGGGTGCTGTAGTACATGCATTAAGTGTTCTGTACATTAAAGGGTGGTTTGTTAACAGTACTACGTACAAGGGAAGGTTTTAAAAGTCCGAATATACATGTTAAATAAATAGGTAAATATGATGTCACTACTTCGCGGATTTTCACCTATCGCGCCCGCGTCTGGAACCTATCTACCGCGATAAACGAGGGTTCACTGTACAGAACTTGTGGCACACGCTTCATTCCCACTGTTCCAGTTTACAATACTGGTCGAAGAGGAGCGTGTGGTCTTTTTCATCTCGTGTTTTGGCTACAGGATCTTCTCTTCACATGCACCGAGGTTTCCTCGTGGGCTTCCCCTTCCTAGTCGTGTTCACAGGAATGTTCCGATTGCATCCCATCCCCACACAGTGCAGATCTCCTAACACTTGTTCGGTATGATTGTTGTCTCCTGCGGGATGCGCTGTGTGCCACGATTGGTAATCACATAGTTGGACACCTTATGAACGGTTACCACACGATTGGGAATCACGCCGTTGTGTACCCTGATCAGTCACCAGGGAACTACATTAGTACATCTATCACCTGTCACCTGTTCCTTACTACAGACCTTCCAACGTTCAGATCTAGCCATGCCAAACCTGTGCCACGACCTACAATCTTTTACACTTGGTAACTGGCTCAGGACATGAGATCCTCCCGTGCTCCAAGAGTTTTCCAGACGCCAAGATCTTCCAATTCGTTCATATGATAGGGATTGGAACATGATTTCTCAAGTCCAATCTCTGCTTCGTACAAGCACTGATCTGCCACATCTTGCTTGCGACAAGGATCACCAACTAAGGACTGACACTTAGATAATTATTGCTGTTGACTGCGTGGACCCACGCCTTCTCGTTCGCTCTCCAAAGACTAGGACACTTAGTGCAACTTAGCCTTAAAAGGCATCAGAGCCAGAAGCAGTTTAGTCATCGAAGGAGATCCAGTGCTCATTCATTCCATCTGTACAGGATCTTCCTGTTTCGTTTGCTGACTAGCTGGCGAGTGTCCAATTGGGAGGAAAGATTCTTCTAAGAAGGTCGAGAGAATCGTTGACCCTGTTGCAACTGATTTAGTCTGTTACCTGAGGTCTTTGCATGCATTTGTGAGTGCATTGGCCTCTGGAGATAACCTTGACGCCTATCATGGGAGGGACTACGACATCGATCGGCGCTTCGGCGCCCCTCTAAGGTCTAACCGGCTCATATAGGGCTGCTGTTTGTTCTTCCTCAGGGTTTTTGTGAGGATCAAACCCAATTTCTCCAACCAACAAAATTCCTTATGCACCATCCGGTCTAGTAGATCTTCCCCGAACAATGGAGATTCAGTGTGCCAGATGAGGTGGACCTCATCCTCTGTCAGTTGCCTGTCAATCTTTGTTTTAAAAGATTTTCCCTCAGCCTTTAACCAGTTCGTAAACTAAAGAGCTCGGATCCCTCCCCCTTTTGGGGATCAGCCCAGGCTTGGAAGTAGTTTCGAATGTTCTTCTCTGTCCAGGAACTCAAGCCTCTTATAGAATGCCTAACAAGTGGGAGAACTGCCAAAGTTTCCGATATCAGGAGTCATTCTCTAATGAAGGAAGGTCTTCCTCTCACTTGTTCTGGTGTTTTTGTCCGGCACAACTCAAAATTCAAGTCCTTCTCCATCTCTTCTATACAAGCAAGGTCCAGCATGACCTGCTCCTCAGTTATGCGAGGACACGACAAAGCTACCTTAAGAACTCGTTTTCCCTTGCAGGGAAGAGAAGAAGATATTCAAGAATATTGCTCCTCCTGACTCCTGCCCCTTTAGACGTGCTGATCTAATGAGAGGATGTAAGGACCATCATGATCTACCGTAAGCTTCAGGAAGAACTTGTCAGTGGCGCTAGTCCTGAAGGGAAGAATCTACCGAACCTTCAGGAAGAACTTGTCAGTGGCGCTAGTCCTGAAGGGAAGAATCTACCGAACCTTCAGGAAGAACTTGTCAGTGGCGCTAGTCCTGAAGGGAAGAATCTACCGAACCTTCAGGAAGAACTTGTCAGTGGCGCTAGTCCTGAAGGGAAGAGTCCGGTATGGCAGCAGTACGTATTCGAGTTTATTCACAGGTCCATGGATAACCTTATACTTGGTCATGCAGTAACTACTCAACAAATTGTGTTGTGTCCCTCGCGATAAACGAAGCATGTTGTCTAAGATAACAGTTACAGTGTAAATCTGGAAAGAAAGTGAAGATTGTCTGGCCATTTTCCTTTCCTTTATTCCACTGTTGAGGAGTAGCAGTCATTCAATTACGCTCTGGACCGGACACTTGATATAGGCAAGCCTCACTACCAAGTAACATTTCTTTACAGACAAGTTTTGTATTGAAGTATCTCCCTCCATAACCCCGGACAAGGGAGGATGGATAGAACATATGCTACCCTTTCCTCATATTAATCTTACTTTCAGGCAACATATGTTTATGGGCACGCGTTCTTCCAGGACCGTCTTCTAGTCTCCTGGCAGGGCCCTCGCCTACCACCTGCGACATCTTCATTCTTAGGTAGCGAGGAGATTGATAAGAGTCATAACCGTTTCTCCTCCATAGGACAAGGCCCGGCTCTAGGTCATTTGGTGCCCTAGGCTAGAGTGGACTCTATTGGCCCCTCTCTAAAAAAAAAAAAAGATAAAAATAATGCAGCATTTACACATTTATTACTGTATTTATTTTAACCCTTTTACCTCCAGGCTATTTGGAACTTTTCAACCCTTAACCCCCAGGCGTTTTTTTTCTTCAAGCATATTTTGCAATATATATTTTTTAAATTGCTCTAACAGCCTTAATTTTCATCATAGAGAGGTCAGGTTGGTCTCATTCTTTTGGAAAATGCCTGAAGTTTCTCATAAAGTTATCAAAAATATGCCAAAAAAATGTAAATAGCAGATTTTTGCAAGGACGTACCAGTACGTCCATGGGGGTAAAAGGGATGAGTTTTGTGAAACATACCAGTACGTCCATTGGGGGTAAAAGGGTTGAATGCAACGCTGCAAAACATCCTGTAGAAAAATATACAAGCTATCTTAACCGTTTTACCCCCAAAGGACTTACTGGTCGTTTCACAAAAGCCACCCCTTTACCCCCATGGACGTACCGGTACGTCCTTGCAAAAAAATGCTATAAAAAATTTTTTTTTTCATATTTTTGATAATTTTTTGAGAAACTTCAGGCATTTTCCAAGAAAATGAGACCAACCTGACCTCTCTATGACAAAACTTAAGGCTGTTAGAGCAATTTAAAAAAAAAATATATACTGAAAAATGTGCTGGGAAAAAAATAACCCCCTGGGGGTTAAGGGTTGGAAATTTCCAAATAGCCTGGGGGTAAAAGGGTTAATAATTATATGATGAGTAACATCTGATGTATCGCAAATCTAATGGAAAAATAGGTGCAAAATCCAAAAAAGCAATGTAAAACAGTGCAATCAAAAGTGAAGATTGAATATAAAAGTTTCAGAGCAAGGAAATTTTTGCTCTCCTGTTTGGTTATTGCTGTCTAAAACAATGTGACGGGACCAAAGTGCATTGACGTTTCATGGTTTAGTAAACCGTCCATATGGTAATAGGGACTTCTTCCTGATTGTAATTCTACTATTAAAGAACAAAGGTTTGCGTTAGTGTAGGAATAAATATTTTTTTAAAGACCTTTGTATTTTCCCTAAGTATACAAACCAAGAGTTCTTTAAGATGCACTTCAAACCCACCGCAGGTCCCAGTTTAATGTCAAAACCATACCAGCTTCATGTAAGTCTGAGGTTTGTATGATTAGGAAAAATTCAAATTTAGAAATTTTTTGATTTTAGCCGTTTCATTGCAATTTCCGACTGTGGAAAACTTGCTTAGAGAAATAGAGCTTCCTAACTATTATAGTTTTTGAGTATCTAGAAAATTGATACTATTCATTCTTTTGCATTTAGTAATTTCTCGGAAATTATTTACAAGAATCTACATTTTCAGATTATGCATAAGTGTTAATAACTTTTTTCATAAATATAAAGACCAATTTTTTCTCCATATATTTGTTACAAAAACTTATCGGCTTATTGTATTAGTTTTCTTAGTCATGTTAATTTAACTTCAGTTGATTAAAAGAATTTTAACCCTTTCACCCCCAAAGGACGTACTGGTACGTTTCACAAAACTCATCCCTTTACCCCCATGGACGTACTGGTACGTCCTTGCAAAAAAACTGCTATTTACATTTGTTTTGTTTTTTTTGCATATTTTTGATAACTTTTTGAGAAAGTTCATGCATTTTCCAAAAGAATGAGACCAATCTGACCTCTCTATGACAAAAATTAAGGCTGTTAGAGCAATTTAAAAAATATATATTGAAAAATGTGCTTGAAAGAAAAGAAACCCTGTGGGTTAAGGGTTGGAAAGTTTCAAATAGCCCGGGGGTAAAAGGGTTAAGAATACAAGTAAATCATCTGTACCAGGCACCTACAATTATAATTGGATCTCATGGTTTCAGAAGGTTCGTTGTTTATATAGCTTTCTTTTGAATCCGTTTACCATAGAATTTAACCATCATTTATTTGTGCAAAGACTACTATCATCTTAGACAGATATTCTTTGTGTTGCTTCCTAGCTTGATCATATGTAAAGATTAGACTCAAAAAAAGTCTTTGTGTTGCTTCCTAGCTTGATCATATGTAAAGGTTAGACTCCAAAAAAGTCTTTGTGTTGCTTCCTAGCTTGATCATATGTAAAGGTTAGACTCCAAAAAAGTCTTTGCGTTGCTTCCTAGTTGAACATATGTAAAGGTTAGACTCCAAAAAAGTCTTTGTGTTGCTTCCTAGCTTGATCATATGTAAAGGTTAGACTCCAAAAAAGTCTTTGTATTGCTTCCTAGCTTGATCATATGTAAAGGTTAGACTCCAAAAAAGTCTTTGTGTTGCTTCCTAGCTTGAACGCATGTAAAGGTTAGACTCCAAAAAAGTCTTTGTGTTGCTTCCTAGCTTGAACGCATGTAAAGGTTAGACTCCAAAAAAGTCTTTGTGTTGTGTTGCTTCCTAGCTTGAACGCATGTAAAGGTTAGACTCCAAAAAAGTCTTTGTGTTGCTTCCTAGCTTGAACGCATGTAAAGGTTAGACTCCAAAAAAGTCTTTGCGTTGCTTCCTAGTTGAACATATGTAAAGGTTAGACTCCAAAAAAGTCTTTGCGTTGCTTCCTAGCTTGAACATATGTAAAGGTTAGACTCCAAAAAGATTTATAGTTTAAAAGATTTAAAGAAGTAAGGTCTGCCTAACAATGAAACATCGTAATTGGCTGGTTTTTGAATCGCCATTGAGATCTTTATCTCTGCCTATCTAGAAATACCTTAAATATCATATACAGAACAAAATTAAACATTTAGATTGGCATACCACACTTCTGAAGGGATTATGAACATAGAAATTAAATGTATTTTCTTTCAGTAAACTCTACAACGTTGGGTTAATGAATATGAACACATACTGATTCGTTTTCCAATCTCTTGATGTTGTACTTCTGCCACCGCAGGTCTTCTTGGAGAAGGAACGCAACCCGGACTGTCCTGGCATTGTGACTCACAGCAGCGGTAATCACGGTCAGGCAATTGCGTACGCCGCCAGTAAGTACTTCTTGCATTTTTACCTCTGCCAACAATGCTGGAAGGAGGTTATGTTTTTGTCCCTGTTTGTGTGTAAACAGCCTCTTGGTCACCATTTTAAATGTAGAGTAATGAAACTTGCAGGGATCAACTGTTATGTAGTAAGTTTGAAATTATGAAATTTTAAATATTAAACTTAGCCGGTGAATATATAATAGCTGACGTCTCCGACGGCTCGACAGATTCCAAAAACTCGCGAGCGATCGCCGTGAAGGTTGCGGGTGTGCCCACCAGCGCCGACTATCGGCCAGATACCGCATATACTTGCAAACATCTCCAGTTCTTCTCTGTCGGTTCCATCGACAAGTTGATTCCACTCGCTTTATGACCTCGAGTTTTCTACCGAATTGGTGAAGTACTTGGTTTTGGTTTTATTGCTTTCGCCGTGTTGGATTATTCAATACTATCCTCAAAAGAAATGCTTTTGAAAGGAGAGGAAAAGTGTTTTGCCCTTGCTTTTTTATCTCTGGTTTTTCCATAGAGTAAAGATGGCCGACCCTTCCCTCAGTGTACGGAAGTGTGTTTAAGGCTTTTAGTAATTATTTTATCACGTTATAAATTATTGTTGATAATTATAGATTTTCCTCTATATATTTTATATCTCACCCGCCTTTATTAGGCCTCTTCGATTAGCTTTCCATTTATACTAAACATCAAGATAAATTTTATGTTTTGTTTATATGCGGCCTTTACCTATTCCTCCCCTAGTCCGAGATGTAGGCGGTCCTAACTTGGAAACCGAAGTTAAACAACGTTGAGCCCATTCAACTTTTATTTTCGTTAAGTTTAAATCATTTGCTCTGTAAGAGTTATGAAATGAATATTTTCTAGAAAATATTTTAAGAAATATATTCTTTGAATAGTCTTCGTGCTGTTTTTTCAAAGATGAACTAACGTTTGGTTTATTTATGCTACGCAGTTTGCGCTCTATCGTTACGATAGAGAAAGAGAGAATCACGGTTTCACTTTGCAGAAAGAGTAAATCGATTTTGACGTTTTGTTCATTCTTCTTTCAAACTGAAGTGTTTTAAATACTAATTTAAAGGAACTTGTTAATTTTCAATTTCTTAGTCCTTTCAGTTTTTTCCTTTGGTCAAATAACCTGTTTATTGACGAAGGGTGAGTGGGCAATTCTCTTGTGTGTGACAAGAGAGAGAGAGAGAGAGAGAGAGAAAGAGAGAACGATCCGATCTTTATTCTCGTCCCAAGTAAGGAGTTTGGGAGCGAGTAACGTTCTCGATTTAGTTTTTTACTCTCGTCCCAAGTCTCTGTACGGGGAGAAAGGATAAAACGTTTTTAGTTTTTATTCTCGTCCCAAGGCACTGTACGGTGAGAGATTGAAAACGTAGTCTTTAGTGAACTAGTGTTTAGTCTCCTCCCCAGTCACTGATCCTTTTTAACTTTATATATTTCCGTTTTATTCGATATATATGTATATTTTTTTTTTATTTTTTGCATGTGTGTTTCATTTTGTACTAATGTGCTTACATTATACGACTCATTTCGCAATTATAACCTTTTGATGTAAGGGAGAATTGCGTGCTTCAGGTAGATATCAGTTTTATTCATGCCTAATGTGAAATTATTGAAAAATACGATATCAGTGAAGTGATTGCTAGAAAACATGTGCTGTGTTGCGGAGGGTTCGTTTGTTCGTGCTTGTCACTTGCCTAGTCCGAGACCTCTTTCAGGCTCCCCTGCACCAGGGAGAAGGAATGTCGTAGGACCTAAGGGAGTGAGGAGTGTAAACCAACGAACAGACGTTCCCTCAAAGGTATCAGACGTTGCTCGGCAAGCATGTCCTTGCCATAAGACAGGAGAGACGAAGTTTCTCCTCGTCATCCGAAGACTTTTCGCAAAAGAAACCTTGGCGCAAGGTTTCTAGACCCTTTAAGCGAAAGTCAGTCCCTTCAGGACAGGTCCAGCGTCCTGGCTGTAGCCATGGGGACAGCTCTGACCCTTTGCAGTCGTCGGAAGACTGTTCGCCTATTAAACGCAAGCGTAACACGGGGTTCGAGGGTCGCGGTAAAGGCAATGTTTTGCCAACACAGACGTTACCGTCGTCTCGGCCCGTTCCGACTCCCGTTGATCCTAAATGGGTTGTCCTGCAGGACATGCAGACTAAGCTTGCCTCCCTTATGGAGAAGTATGACGTTGAGCAGGTTCACGATGAACCTTCGCTTTCGAGTCGCCGTTACGCTAAACGAGACTCTGGCCGTCAGCCGCCCAAACGAGCATTTACTCGTCCGTTTGACGTTAGTGCTGACGTTTCTTGTACTTTGAAACGTGATGTCAGGAGTTTTTCACGTCAGTCACGTGACATGGATCCTCCCTCGCTGCAGTCTCGTGTTGACTTTCAGCCGCTGCCGCAGTCTCGTGTTGATGTTCAGCCGCTGCCGCAGTCTCGTGTTGACGTTCAGGACGTTTGCCAACCAGCTCAGTTGCCTCGACTTGACGTTGAGCGTCAATCACCGCAGTCGAAGGTTGTTTTGACTGCTCAGTCTAGGCAGTCAATGCAGTTCCGACGTGACGTCGAGCGTCCATCAACTCCTGTTGTTGTTGTTGGACAGTCACAAGGTTTTCAGTCCTTTCAGCAGCGACCTGACGTCGCTTCCTCTACTGCTACTGCTGCTCCTGTGCTTGTTGACATTGCCTGTCAAGCATTGCCGCCGCGGCAGGTCTCTCCTTTTCATGAGACTAGACAATTGTCGGACGAGGTTCCTTCAGATGAGGAAGTTGCTTATCCTCCTCCTACTGATATTCCTTTGGGGACTTTGTCAGACGGAGAGGAGCCTAAAGCTGCTCAGACCTCTATGGACTTTAAAAAAATCATGCTGATTTTTAAGGATCTTTTTCCGGTCCATTTTGTAACTGCTGCTCCTCGTTCGCCTTCGTCAGAGTTTACGCTAGGCCTAGCTACTTCGAAGCCGTCGTTTTCTAAGCTAGTGCTCTCTCGCTCTTCTAAGAGAGCTTTACGTTTGCTAGGCGACTGGTTGATCACCAGGAGGAGTTTGGGGGAGACAGCCTTTGCTTTCCCTCCTTTTAAACTGGCTTCTAGAGCGAGCGTCTGGTATGACACGGGAGAAGTTCTCGGCTTGGGAGTTCCTGCCTCTGCCCAGGGAGACTTCTCAAGCCTCATAGACTCTCCCCGTCGCCTGGCCATGAGACGCTCCAAGATTTTATGGTCGGCTTCAGAGCTAGACCATCTCCTGTTAGGAGTTTTTTCGAGCGTTTGAAGTTTTTATTTGTTGGTTGGTCCCTGGGAGCCTTAAGTCAGAAGGTCTCTCCAGCTGTCAATGTTTTGCTGTACAATTATGTCATGCATGAACAGGGCTATCAGGGATGGCTCCAATGACCTGACAGCCACGTTCACTGCAGGAACAAAGCTATCAGGGATGGCTCCAATGATCTGGCAGCCACGTTCACTGCAGGAGTACTTAAGATGTAAGTGCGCTCAATGTGTTCATTGTCAAGATAAACTTCACGATGAAGACTACCAAATCTGTCTTGGCAGCAGTAAGGGAAGGCGACTGGATGGTCTCTCTCGACCTTCAGGATGCATACTTCCACATCCCGATTCATCCAAACTTTCAACAACATCTGAGGTTTGTGGACGGGAAAGTAATGTACCAATGTCGAGCACTGTACTTCGGCCTCATTCCTGCTCCTCTTGTTTTTACAAGGCCCTTGCAAAATGTAGCAAGCTTTCTACATTTTTTGAGGATTCAGAGCCTCCTTTTTATTTTGACGACTGGCTAATCAGGGCGTCGTCATTATATCACTGTCTGGAGAGCCTCTAATGGATATTAGACCTAACCAAGGAGCTAGGTCTCATAGTGAACGTAGAGAAGTCGTAACTTACAGTACCCCATCCCAGACTATTCTTTATTTGGGAATGGAGATACAGTGTCTGATTTTTCGGGCCTTTTCGTCTCCCACAAGAATGGAACAAGCTCTGTTAAAAGTCCTTCACTTGCAAGAGGAAAACAGTTGCTCTGTAAGAGTTTGAACTAGTCTCGTGGGAACTCTTTCATCGCTGGAGTAGTTTATCTCTCTGAGGAGACTCAACCTATGCCCTCTCCAATTTCACCTAAACCATTGGAACAAGGAGAAGGGCTTAGAGAGTATCTCTTTCCCAATCTCCAACCCAGTCTAGACATGTCTGACTTGGTGGGACAGCAACATCAGACTTCGAGAAGGTCTTTCTCTTGCGATCAAGAACCCAAACCATGTGTTGTATTCAGATGCTTCGGTTTTGGGTTAGGGAGCTCCACTGGACAGTCTGGAATGCTCGGATCTTTGATCCACGGATCAGAAGGAACTCCATTTAAGGCAAGTAACATCTCTCTTTTGGCGAGATTTGTGCAAGGAAAAATGAATGTCTTGGCGGACTACCTCAGCAGAAGAAGACAAGTCATCTCCATGGAGTGGACGTTGCATAAGACTGTGTGCGAGAAGCTATGGATGACATGGGGTCAACCCACCATAGATCTTTTTGCGACTTCTCTGACAAAGAGGCTCTCGACTTACTGCTTTCCAGTTCCAGATCCAGAGGCAGCCCACATAGACGCTTTCCTGCTGGACTGGTCTCACCTGGACGTTTATGCCTTTCCACCTTTCAAGATCCTAAACAAGGTGCTGCAGAAGTTCACCTCTCACGAAGGGACCAGGTTGACATTGGTTGCTCCACTCTGGCCCGCGAGAGAGTGGTTCACAGAGGTACTTCTATGGCTGGTAGATGTTCCAAGAAGTCTGCCGTTACGGATGGATCTCTTGCGACAGGCTCACGTAAAGAGATTTTATCAAAGCCTCCCCACGCTTCGTCTAACTGCCTTCAGTCTATCGAAAGACTCTCTTGAGCTCGAGGGTTTTCGAAGGAGGCAGCTAGAGCGATCGCGAGGGCTAGAAGATCCTCTACCATCAGGATCTATCAGTCAAAATGGGAGGTATTTAGAGACTGGTGCAAGTCCTCCTCTATTTCCTCTTCCAGTACCTCTGTAGCCCAAATTGCGGACTTTCTCCTGCATCTGAGAAATGTTCGCTCCCTCTCTGCTCCCACTATTAAAGGCTACAGGAGCATGTTGGCGTCTGTTTTCAGACATAGAGGCTTGGATCTGTCAAATAACAAGGATCTCCAAGATCTCCTTAAGTCCTTCGAGACCTCTAAGGAGCGTCGTATGTCAACTCCCGCTTGGAACTTAGACGTGGTCCTAAGGTTCCTAATGTCAGACAGGTTTGAGCCATTGCATTCAGCCTACCTGAAGGATCTCACCCTCAAGACGCTTTTTTTTGGTGTGCTTGGCTTCGGCTAAAAGGGTCAGTGAGATCCATGCTTTTAGTAAGAACATCGACTTCTCTACAAATAAAGCTACATGTTCGCTTCAACTTGGTTTTTTGGCCAAGAATGAACTGCCTTCTCGTCCTTGGCCTAAATCTTTTGAAATACCTAGTCTGTCAGAAATCGCAGGTAACGAAGTTGAAAGAGTGCTGTGCCCCGTTAGAGCTCTTAAGTTTTACTTAGCTCGAACTAAACCATTACGAGGTGGTTCTGAGGCCTTATGGTGCTCCGTTAAGAAGCCCTCATTGCCCATGTCTAAAAATGCGTTATCGTACTTTCTTAGACTTTTAATCCAGGAGGCACATTCTCATTTAAATGAGAAAGATCGTTGTTTGCTTAAGGTCAAGACGCACGAAGTGAGAGCGATAGCGACTTCGGTGCCTTTAAGCAAAACAGGTCTCTTCGAAGTATTATGGACGCGACCTTTTGGAGGAGCAAGTCGGTGTTCGCTTCATTTTACTTAAAAGACGTCCAGACTCTTTATGAGGACTGCTACACCCTGGGTCCATTCGTTGCAGCGAGTGCAGTAGTGGGTGAGGGTTCTACCACTACATTCCCTTAATCCCAATATCCTTTTAATCTTCTCTTGAAATGTTTTTAATCTTGTCTTGGGTTGTACGGAAGACTAGGAAGTCTTTCGCATCCTTTTTGATTTGGCGGGTGGTCAAATGTTGTTTCTTGAGAGCGCCCAGATTAAGGGTATTGATGAGGTCCTGTTATAGGGGTGTTCACCCTGGATATAACAGCTCCTGGGAGTCTTTCAGCATCCTGAGAGGATGGCTGGGCTTCGTGAGGAAAGCGGACTAATGAGCAGAGTAATAATCAGAGTCTGCTTCCTTACCAGGTACCTATACTTAAGTCTGTTTTTTGAATAATTGTCAAAAACTCTTGAGCATATACGCCTTTATTGTATTAATACTGGTCTCTACCCACCACCATGGGTGTAAATCAGCTATTATATATTCACCGGCTAAGTTTAATATTTAAAAATATTTTGATTATAAAATAAATTTTTGAATATACTTACCCGGTGAATATATAAATTAAAGGCCCTCCCTTCCTCCCCGATAGAGACCTAGGGGACTGAGAAGAACTGGAGATGTTTACAAGTATATGCGGTATCTGGCCGATAGTCGGCGCTGGTGGGCACACCCGCAACCTTCACGGCGATCGCTCGCGAGTTTTTGGAATCTGTCGAGCCGTCGGAGACGTCAGCTATTATATATTCACCGGGTAAGTATATTCAAAAATTTATTTTATAATCAAAATATCATTTTTGGAACGTTAAGGTCATAATCAAGCAAAATGTCCAATTCACATAATCAGCCATTAGTTTGGACATTGTTGTCACAGAGACTTCAAACTTGATTCATTGTCAAAGAGACTTCAAACTTGGTTCATATTTGAGTGTATGAAAATCCACGTCAATTAATACATGATAAGGTCCAAGGTCAAGGTTGAGCAAAAGGTCGAGAAATAGGCTGCCGTGGCGGAGGTCTCCGTTCTACTGAGTGTCCCTGTAGTTCAAGAATAGATGTGATATTTTCTTTGTGGTAGTCGAATGTACAAATTGAAGACCTGTATGTTTTGGTCTGTCAAAGGGCTGGACAAAGCTATTGTATTTGTGAAAAGAGGTGGGAATGAAAAGTGCGTCAGACAGCTACACAGATCACAAGTTACTGATGTAATATAAAATGGATCCACAGTATTAGTTTATCCATTTATCAGGGCACCTTCCACAATTTTGGGAATTAGTCAGTATAGAAAAAAAAGAAAGAAAGGGGACTTCTCTTTTCATCCTCGTCCAAGTTTGGTTAGTACTGCTAGGATCCCACAGCCCACTTTCCCTCGTTTTCAGACAAAGGCTACCCTCGGGGCACGTTCTCTTACTCCCGAGTTAGCCCTCCATAGAAAACGGGTTTAGGGTATACTACACAAAACTCTGGTCGGTAGAGAGGAGATTACAGGTACTGTAACTCCTAAGAAAGTAGTTCTCGGTAAGTATGTTAGGAAAAATAAAAATTGCTTAAAATTTTTGATTTTATAAAAATGAAATGCTTGGGACGCCTGTCCTTATAACAAAGCGCATACGGTAATGAGTCCCAAGTACATGTTTAGAGAGTGACTAGCATACTAATTTTTTGAAAGCCTTTTAGTGTATATGAACTTTGTCATTTTTTTAACTAGATGTCAGTGGATGTAAAGAATGAAAGTTAAGGGAAAGCCAAAGACAGCATAAGATTTAAAAGCGGGCAGTCTTTCATCTTTAAGCCGACCTCAAACTACTCTTGTCTTTCAGGGTGTGCCGACCTTCCGTGCAGTGTCGTGGTGCCGAAAGGAACACCCAAGGTGAAGTGCAGTGCTATTAAGAGCTACGGGGCTAAGCTGGTTTACTGCGAGCCAACGTTTTCATCTAGGTGAGGTGTCTTACTGTAGTACAATAGTTCTGAATTATTTAGATACTGTAATTGGGATTGAAAATAAACTGTACGCTATGGGTAAAAAAAATGAAAGGCCGAAAAATGTGGAATAGTGTATCTTTATGTTGTGACTTTGCTACTCTTCTTCCGTGAGAATGCTGAAGAGGAGATATGGTGTCTTCTTGAAAGAGTGTAATACACTATTCCTCAGATTTCGTTTTTTTTACATGTTACTGTTCAGTATCTCTCTCTCTCTCTCTCTCTCTCTCTCTCTCTCTCTCTCTCTCTCTCTCTCTCTCTCTCTCTCTCTCTCTCTCTCTCCTCCTCCTCCTCCTCCTCTCGTCTTTGTTTCCTACACTTTACATTCCCAGTATAGCACCCTCATGCTTGTATTCCTACTGCTCATTCTCCTGTGTCGACCAGGTTAAGGTCATCTACATCCAAGCAACTTTCTTTTCATTCCATACATCTTCCATTCACTCTATTCCAGGAAGGAAACTTGTGCGGAAATATCCGAAGAAACGGGACAGATCGTGATCCACCCATTTGATAATTACGACGTCATTGCGGGGCAGGGCACGATGGCCATGGAACTCTTAGAGGAGGTAGGATGAACGGCTGTCGCTGACGGGTTTGCTTATGGCGGTAATCACAATAACAAAAGTGTGTATATTTTTAAACAGATTTATTTTGGTTTTCTTTTCTTCCTCTGGCGAAATCTAACCCAGGTTATGTCAATAGGCATAGGAGGAGATGATGATGATGGTGATCTTGGCGATTAGTGACACAGTTGTATTACGATCAAGTTCGTTCAATTACCTTTCACGGTACCGGTGGTTTGGTCGAATGGAAATCTGGCCTGCTGTTATGAAAGATCATATGGGTTGAACCTCAACTTATCGACATTCGGAGATACGAACACAAACTCAACTGAATTCATGAATCTCAGATATATCAAAATTTCATATACTCAAGATAAAGAAATACCGCAATAAAACACTATTACATCATTTAATGCAATAAGCAAAACGACATTTCTATAAGTTGATACAACATTTATTTCATACAAAATGGGACTATTTTGCTGACTTTTGTAGCTGGATACGTAAGCGTGGGAATCAGGTTATGCATACCCTAGGCTAAAATTATACAAAACTCGACTTACAAGCAGCTTCTTGGAACCTATTAAGGTTGTAGGTTGAGGACCTTGTGTCCTGTATGTATATGTGAGGAGGAAGTATACAGATTGCATTGGCTCTGTGTAAACTACTACTACTACTATGATTACTTTTAAGCTGACCGACTCAGTGTGAAAGTTACTCAAAGACCCAAAATGAAATAAAGCAAATATGAGTATTTTGTAACTGCAATGCTGTCATTGTAACTGCAGTGCTGTCATGGTAACTGCAATGGTGTCATTGTAATTGCAATGCTGTCATGGTAACTGCAATGCTGTCATTGTAACTGCAGTGCTGTCATTGTAACTGCAATGCTGTCATTGTAGCTGCAATGCTGTCATGGTAACTGCAATGCTGTCATTGTAACTGCAATGCTGTCATGGTAACTGCAATGCTGTCATTGTAACTGCAGTGCTGTCATTGTAACTGCAATGCTGTCATTGTAACTGCAGTGCTGTCATGGTAACTGCAATGGTGTCATGGTAATTGCAATGCTGTCATGGTAACTGCAATGCTGTCATGGTAACTGCAATGCTGTCATTGTAACTGCAATGCTGTCATGGTAACTGCAATGCTGTCATTGTAACTGCAATGCTGTCATTGTAGCTGCAATGCTGTCATGGTAGCTGCAATGCTGTCATGGTAGCTGCAATGCTGTCATTGTAACTGCAATGCTGTCATTGTAACTGCAATGCTGTCATTGTAGCTGCAATGCTGTCATGGTAACTGCAATGCTGTCATTGTAGCTGCAATGCTGTCATGGTAACTGCAATGCTGTCATGGTAACTGCAATGCTGTCATTGTAGCTGCAATGCTGTCATTGTAACTGCAATGCTGTCATGGTAACTGCAATGCTGTCATTGTAACTGCAATGCTGTCATTGTAACTGCAATGCTGTCATTGTAGCTGCAATGCTGTCATGGTAACTGCAATGCTGTCATTGTAACTGCAATGCTGTCATTGTAGCTGCAATGCTGTCATGGTAACTGCAATGCTGTCATTGTAGCTGCAATGCTGTCATGGTAACTGCAATGCTGTCATTGTAGCTGCAATGCTGTCATTGTAGCTGCAATGCTGTCATGGTAACTGCAATGCTGTCATTGTAACTGCAATGCTGTCATTGTAGCTGCAATGCTGTCATGGTAACTGCAATGCTGTCATTGTAGCTGCAATGCTGTCATGGTAACTGCAATGCTGTCATTGTAGCTGCAATGCTGTCATTGTAGCTGCAATGCTGTCATGGTAACTGCAATGCTGTCATGGTAACTGCAATGCTGTCATGGTAACTGCAATGCTGTCATGGTAGCTGCAATGCTGTCATTGTAGCTGCAATGCTGTCATGGTAACTGCAATGCTGTCATTGTAGCTGCAATGCTGTCATGGTAACTGCAATGCTGTCATTGTAACTGCAATTCTGTCATTGTAGCTGCAATGCTGTCATGGTAACTGCAATGATGTCATGGTAACTGCAATGCTGTCATTGTAACTGCAATGCTGTCATTGTAGCTGCAATGCTGTCATGGTAACTGCAATGCTGTCATTGTAGCTGCAATGCTGTCATGGTAACTGCAATGTTGTCATTGTAACTGCAATGCTGTCATTGTAGCTGCAATGCTGTCATTGTAACTGCAATGCTGTCATGGTAACTGCAATGCTGTCATGGTAGCTGCAATGCTGTCATGGTAACTGCAATGCTGTCATTGTAGCTGCAATGCTGTCATTGTAACTGCAATGCTGTCATTGTAGCTGCAATGCTGTCATGGTAACTGCAATGCTGTCATTGTAACTGCAATGCTGTCATTGTAGCTGCAATGCTGTCATTGTAACTGCAATGCTGTCATGGTAACTGCAATGCTGTCATTGTAACTGCAATTTTGTCATTGTAACTGCAATGCTGTCATTATAAGAAAAACCTGTTAAGGTATTGTTTGATTAAGGGGAAATATTATTAAGTTCGGAGCATTTACAGACGTCAAACTTACCAAATTTGTATCCTCAATTTACAAAGCGCAGATATTTATATATGGGACGATACTGTGTGTGGTGTCCGAAGAGGGAAGTAATTTGATATTTTACCATACAAAGAATACATACATACATACATACATATACCATGGCACTTCCCCCAATTTTGGGGGGGTAGCCGACATCAACAAATGAAACAAAAACAAAAAGGGGACCTCTACTCTCTACGTTCCTCCCAGCCTGACAAGGGACTCAACCGAGTTCATCTGGTGCGAATAATGTACATAGACGTCTCACAAATCACTCCTTACGTTGCAAGTATGATAAATGAAACTAACGATGTTCAAAAATGGCGTAAATACATAAGTCTCGTTTTGTAGTACTTTGCTTTGTCTGTTACTTATCTTTTTAATGTTGTTTATCTTAATACAGTGCAGTATATGAAATATCTTTCTTTATATATCACTTGTTTGCGACAACGTCGTCATAACTCAAAAATAGCTATTTTTCAGGAGAGCCATTTTAATCAATTAAAACACACTCATATTAATGTATGCCATTAGGACATTTAGCAACTCTAGCGATCAAATTTTTTAGCTACAATTATGACACTTTTGCCAAAAAATCAGCATTTGAAGATGAATATGTCTATATGGATAACTCAAAAATACATTTTTTTTTAGTGATGTTGTCGCAAGCGAGCGATATATCTTTTATAGATTATTCTTTACTTTAGTGATGTTGTCGCAAGCGAGCGATATATCTTTTATAGATTATTCTTTACTTTATTTCCTTTCTACAACGGACTGTTTTCCCTTTTTTGGGGCTCTGTGGCTTGTAGCATTTTGGTTTTCCATCTAGAAATGTAATTTGGGTTTTGATAAGAATATGATTATGATAAATTAATAGTAATAATAGTATTAACATAGTTACTTCAAATTACTTAATACCCAAGACATAATTATAAGAACCAAATGAATATCATAGCCTTCCTATATTAGCCATCAAACATTTAACTGGATTTTCAACTTAAGAAAGAGATTATTTTTATTATAGTTCCTTCTACACATCATCTTCCTTCTGTATTTGTTCCTAGTCTTTTTTTCTTGACTTCAGGTTCCAGACTTGGATGCAATTCTGGTGCCAGTGAGCGGCGGAGGAATGATATCTGGGATCGCCATCGCTGCTAAAAAATCCAAGCACAAGTGCCGAGGTAAGTCGTAAAAGAAGCTCGTGAAGTTTCTTTGCAAAGGTTTTAAGGCATACTTGAAATTGTCTCGTGGAGGCACCAGGAACTTTGTAAGTTATCATGTCAAGTTAGTTTGTGAAGTGGTTAAGAAGTTCTTCGAGTTGTTTTGTGAACTGTGTAGACATTCTTAAAATGGGTCTATATAATAGTGTACTTTAATGCTAAGTAGCACAGTCGACTGAGAATACAAAGCAGATCTGCGTCAAGTAACTGTACCGCGTTCTATCGTTTTGTTCTCATAGTATGAGGCCAGTCCTCCCTACATTGCTGCTCGCATTCAGTTATATTATTTTCTCCCAACAGTTATGTGTATATACAACCCTGGCACTTTCAATAAACCATGAATATTCAGTGTAACATTACGTAGTTGGTTAGATTCCTCTGTCTTGAGAGAGTCTCAAGACAAGACTCCTTCAGATGCATCTAAAAGAAGACTCCTGATTGACCATTAGGTCAAAATATAGGAGTTCTCATCGTGATCTTACTGTCGATCAGGCTTTCTAAGTTACTGCCAAAGTCGTTTACTGTGTGATGTCAATTTACTTCATTTCATGCTAATAAGGTTAACAAGGTTAAATTTCAAGTAGATGTTTTGCGGGGATGTCTCACCTGTTGCTTACGAACTCTACCAATTGGTGACTAACTACAGTACTAATTGGTATCGGGTTGTCTGTCCCTAGATTTAGCATAAAGGAAAAATAAGAGATTTGTATTTATGATCTAAAGTATTTATGATTTTCTCTAATTATGAAGAAACACTATCTAGTGAAAGAGTATAGAATTTATTTTCCTTTTATGTGGAAGAGCCTGTTGAAGATTTGGGTTGTTAAAACCTGCTGGGAAGTAGGGGACTATTATTGTGAAGGGAAGCACCTGTGGTTAGGCATTTCATAAACACGTGGGCATAGGGGAGTGGTTTAAATGTGATCCTAGATAGTGTTTATATTAGATGTTATCATGGGTTTATGTGGGCGCTTGATAGGTTGCGTCATTTAGCACCAAGTTTGACTTAATTATGGTTTGTCCTCTCTTTTAAAATGATTTAACTAACACAGTAACGGGGAGGATATAGCGTGGCTTACATTATTCTATCTTGTGGTTTCATTGTCCCATGATTTTTTTACATTACGCCCGACGTTGCACGCGAAGTGTACGCAGTTGAGCCGCACGGGAAAGGACTTCAGAGGTGCCTCGAGAGAAAGGAACGTCTGTGGTCCGACCCACCGAGGTTTTTGAACACCATCGCGGATGCCATCAGGACACAGCAGGTGGGAGTTTGTTCAAATTTTGCGTTGTTGTACATAATGTCTTTCATCTAGAGTAGCTTTATGTTGGGCAGGTGTCGTAGTTTTTTGCATTCCTCTAGACTTTCACTTCAGTTGTTCGTTTGGAATGAAGCGGTGAATGGTTTTTGACTTTTACGTTCAAAGGATTTGCTTTCTGTAAATGTTTTTCTGGTCGAAAGATCCCAATCAAGTTTATTACCGGTTGAATGATACCAAGCAATAACGATACAGGTCAAAAGATACCAGTCAAGTTCGGGACAGGTTGAATGATACCAAGCAAGTACGATACAGGTCAAAAGATACCAGTCAAGTTCGGGACAGGTTGAATGATACCAAGCAAGTACGATACAGGTCAAAAGATACCAGTCAAGTTCGGGACAGGTTGAATGATACCAAGCAAGTACGATACAGGTCAAAAGATACCAGTCAAGGTTAGTACAGGTTGAATGATACCAACCAGGTCCCGTACAGTACAAGTATCATATTTTGTACAATGTTTATCGTATGATTACAAATTCTTAAATCCTGCATCTGTGCAAAAGCACAAGCCATTTGCTTCATCATTACCTCTTTTTTTTTTTTTTTTTTTTGGCTAGTCTTGTTACAGCGTAAAGTTTTTTTCTTATTGCTTCAAGATTTATAGAGGTTACCACTAAGGAGGAATCTTCGTTGTAACTTTCTCCTACTTGGATGTGGTAAAGACAGTATCACTTGTGTTGCTGCAACTAAAAGTTTTGATTTTGTGGGCATCATTAAGTATCCATAATCTCTCCTTATAGTTTCTGTTGGTGTACCTCACGTAGTGCTCTGTAGGTATTAAGGTGCGTCCACATTGGCGACAAAACATGTTGACAACACTGTGTACAATTTCGTAGGTAACAAGTTGTTAGACTGTTGACGAAACATTGTTGTCGAGATGTTGGTAGAGATTTATTGGTGATATGTTGGCAACCCTGGTGTGGACGAGTCGATGTGGTTGGAGATACCCGGACAGACACACAACAAGTCTCTAGAATGAGGTGTGGACGGTTTCACCAAGTTGACGTGTGTTGCCAATATGTTGCCAGACATTGTAGCAGACAAAGTGTACCGATATGTGTACTGATGTTGACTGTAAGGTTTCCAACTTTGTTGTTGATATGTCGGTAGGCACGATGTTGCCAGTGTGGACGCACCTTTACTGATGGGGTCTTTGTACCGCCTGTAGTCCATAAGGCGCCAAGTTGCACCCACTTTTCATTCCATTCCAAATTTCTTTCTTCCTCGTAGTTGTGACAACTCCCTTTGGAAGATATGTCTCATCTTCGTGGTCTGCGGCCCTCATGTGTCACACAATCTATGCGTTCTTTCTGCTGTGGTGCGAAATTCTATATCTCTCCCATGTGTTTGTTGCATTTCTACCTCTTAAAGGAGAGTGGCTGCATCTTAGAATGACTTCTCATTGAAGTGTAGGCAATATCGGTGGTTCATAGCAAGGTCCCTTCATAGGACCTGCGTAAATGCTTCAGTTTTAAGTCCTTTGTTTCAAAAGTCATTCTTAATGAGAAGCCTGTAATGGTTTTGTAAGGACCCAGTGGTTTCATTGGTTTATTAAATAATAGTAATCGAAATAACAAACAATTATAATTGTCATAGATAGATCCTGGAGATGTATAGTATTTTTTCAACTTCAAAGTTAAAGTAGTCGGTAATTTCTCCGTCCTTATTAAGCTACTTTTTTTTCCTCCATTCTTTTTAGAGCGGCAGATTCTGCATTCTTCTCCCGTTTCGTTTTTATCCAGCGCAAGTGTCCGTCCCCAAGCGACTCGGATTTGTGATTACGGTGGACATTGAGCTCATGCTGGAAGACAATATTATATAATTTAATGTAATTTAATGCAGTAAGCAAGACGACATTTGCAACATGAAACGGGACTATTTTATTGACTTTTGCAGCTGAAGATTGTGGCCATGTGAGTTAAGTGAAGCCTACTCTAAGCCAAAATTTATCCAAATTTGACTTACAAACAACTTGGAAACTATTAAATTAGTTGAGGACTTCCTTATATATAATTAGCTATAATACTCTTTAGGACAATCTCCACTGGCCATATTGGTTTTAGTTAATTTTTCATGGCCGGATGCCTTTCCTGCCGCCAACCCTCCCCATTTACCCGGGCTTGGGACCGGCACCAAGTTAAGGCTGGCTTGTTCCCCCTGAGGTGGTATGGTCATGTCATGAGAAGAGATGAACAGTATATTGGGAGGAGAGTGATGGAAATGGAGGTACAGGGAACGAGGAGGAGTGGGAGACCAAAGCGAAGGTTGATGGAATGTATCAAAGATGACCTTCGATCAGAGGAATTAACCGGTGATGAAATGTGGGACAGAGGTAGATGGAGAACGCTGGCCAGAAACATCGACCCCACATAGAAGTTGGAAAAGATGCAGACAAAAAAGAAGAAGAATACTCTTTAGGACAATACTACATGCAGTAGATCAATAATTATACACTAGGAAACAGTCTTAGCTTTTACTCACTAAAGAGTGGACGTACAAGATTGGCTATGCTTCTCTAACATCGTCGTCTCCGTGCAGTTACTAGCTCAGTCTCGTATGCACGTACAGACAAGCATGCTAACCAAAAACTGTAGTTGACAATACAACATAATTCTTTTGCCAACATAGTACATACTAATAGTTTTTTATCATAATAACTTCAAAAGAAATTATGATTATTAATATACTGTACTTTAGAAGGTCTGAAGGTGTCTGGTTTCAGTTCCAGTTCCATCAGAATAGATGCTCACCAGAACGTCAGCCGGGCAAGCCCAAGCCCACTGTGGTGCCCTACCACAGCAGTAGCCTCCCCAGTAAACAGCTTAAACTCACGGCCCTGGGCGGGGATCGATCTCTTGCCACGCGAATGCGAGGCAAACACGTTACCACTGTACTAGCCAGGAGGTTATTGAAAACTTACATAGCTCTGCCTCCTTGCTTTGATACATAAACAGCATACAAGCTACACTTTAACTCCATTTTTGGTTTTATTATTGTTATTATTATCGTTATTATTATTATTATTATTATTATTATAATAATAATTATTTTTATTATTATACTAGCTCAGCTACAACCCTAGTAGCAAAAGCAGAATGCTATAAGCCCAAGGGCTCCAACAGGGAAGAATATCCTAGTGAGGAAAGGAAATAAGGAAATAAACAATATGAGAAGTAATGAACAAATAAGATCAAATATTTTAAAAACAGTAACAACATTAAAACAGATCTTTCATATATAAACTATAAAAGAGACATGTCAGCCAGTTCAACATAAAAACATTTGCTGGCAGTTTGAATTTTTGAAGTTCTACCGATTCAACTACCCGATTAGGAAGATCATTCCACATCTTGGTCACAGCTGGAATAAAACTTCTAGAATACCATGTAGTATTGAGCATCATGACGGAGAAGACCTGACTATTAGAATTGTTTTATGATAGCAATACGAGTGTTGATATACTCTGAGAAATTTTCCCACTTATCACATATACTGTACACAATGCTATCTTCATCTGCCGAGTATAATCTTCAGGCGGTAACTGATAGATTTCTCTTAGAACTGTCCTCAAAGTTGACATTGTATGAGCCCTTTGTATGAGATTATGGAAACAGTTTGAATTTCAGAAGGGTTCTAAGAAAACCATTTGTTAAGTAATGGTTTTTATATCTGAGAGATACAGTGTAAAAATCCATTGAAATGCCTGACTTTTCCAGGAAGGTCGTTGCCTCATTATTTAGGTTCATATATCATGAAATGGGAAATACATAATTGGATGGATTTGGAAGATCTGTATTCTAATACAGTATGGTTTACTTCATTGAATATACAATGATAGTAATTATAGTTCAATACTTCTGCAGACAAACTAGAGAATTTCCCATATTTTATATATTTGTGATAAAGACCCATCTTTTCTTATTACTATAATTACTATAATTATTATCATTATTACTACTAGCTAAGTTACAACCCTAGTTGGAAAAGCAGGATGCCATAAACCATATAAGGGCTCCAACAGGGAAATTAGCCCGATGAGAAAAGGAAATAAGGAAACAGATAGAGAACAATGGTTTAACTTTGGAGTATCCTTCTCCTAGAAGAGCTGCTTACCATACCTAAAGAGTCTCTTCTACCCTTACCAGTTAAAACCATCTTATATTTCTATATTTGAATTCTTTTTGAGAGTGTGTCTCATGTCTTTCTCAGTTTACTTTTGTACATTTTAGTGATTTCATTGTTACCGTTTTGATGTTCATCTTAATTCGTTAACCCTGTGTCCTACGGACTTTCCGTATCTCGCTAAGATTTTGCATCTCCTTACGGCCATTTTTAAAATTTTTGGTGAGGATTAAAAAACGGAGGGTTTTTTCTGATTGAGGTTTGAGAGCTTCGTCGAGCATCAGGCAGCCGCAAGCCACCCCCCCCCCCCCCCCAAGCAGGTTGGAATCACGCAGCCTCGGCTTGAAGTGGCGTCTTTCGTTTTCATCGAAAACTTTTTAGGTATAGAAATATTTCCATAGAAATTACATCCAAAATATTTGTTGATCTAGGTAACGTTATATCTAGTACCTCTTTTTTAATACTCAAGATGCCTTATTATTTTTATAGTTATTTTGAAGAATTTTTAGGTTGGGAACAAGTATTATGTTGAAATTTTTTTATACGATTGACTTTTTAATGAACAAGCACTAGTTGTTAATGCACGGTAAAAGTGTTCTTAGTGTGAGCAATCAGTACTTAATACTTTGTGAAACTACGCATAACTTTAGTTGAGTAAGAGCATCACTTCCTCTTGGTGGAGATCTCAACATCTATCTAGCATTCTTGTATTTAGAAGGATGATTTTGTGTATTCTCGTTAACCCTTTTACCCCCAATGGACGTACTGGTACGTTTCACAAAACTCATCCCTTTACCCCCATGGACGTACTTGTACGTCCTTGCAAAAAACTGCTATTTACATTTTTTTGTGCATATTTTTGATAACCTTTTGAGAAACTTCAGGCATTTTCCAAAAGAATGAGACCAACCTGACCTTTCTATGATGAAAGTTAAGGCTGTTCGAGCAATTTAGAAAATAAACGCCCGGGGGGGTTAAGGGTTGGAAAGTTCCAAATAGCCTGGGGGTAAAAGGGTTAATTCACTAGCTCTGTATCATTTTCCAGATATCTTTTTATTCTAATTTTGTCGTGGTGGGAAGCTCGGAAGTCACCATTCTAATTTTGAGAAAATATCATATTTTATAGTTGCTGCTTTTGAGAGAGAAATTTTTTTTCATTGGTACTGAAAGACATTGCTCCTATGCTATTATGGATCAACGTCCTTTATTAGGGGTAAGATCCTGGCGAAAGCTAGTAGCCATTACCAGCTTTTGCTAGAATATGTCCACCTACTAAAGGACTTAAGTTTGTACAGCTAGGATTTATACAAACAACTTTTTAAATTTACGACATTTTTATAGAATAGCTACATCTGTTAATGTACAATTATTCTGTCTTGCTTTTTATGTATAACAAGTAATATTTGTCTTGCCTGTATATTAACGCACATATCTGTTTGACCGTACAGTCCTGTACTGTATTTGCAAACTAACAAGCGATGAGGTGGCTTGGTCAGTGTTTGACGGAGTTAGCATTAGCACCTCTTTCGACTGAACTTCACACTTCTGGTGTGTGTGTACCCCACAGTGTTTGCGGTAGAGCCGGAGGGTAAAGAATTGCAGAGGAGTCTCGAAGCCAAAGAACGACTTTGGTCGGATCCTCCGCGGTTCTTAGAGACCATAGCCGATTCGATAAGAATAGAACAGGTGAGAGATTTCTCGGAGTTATAGATATTAGCTTATTTTTCTCGTTTCTCATTAGGCATTTTATTGCATCTTACTCTTTCCTTTGACACTACAGCAATTCTTTTTCTTTTTATCTGTGCATCAATTTATTCAATTTTTTATTTATCTCTTTGCTAGAGGAATTTTTAAGGTTCTCTTTAACTTTAATTTTTATAGTGATCTGTCCACTAGAAGTCTTATGGGGTTACTGAAAGTATAGGCCTCTCAGATTTTCATAGATTGATGACATTAATTTTTACAAATAAAAATTTATGTATACCTGTAATGTATTTTTTTAATTTTTATAAATATTTTATAATAGAAATTTGATGTTGTACAGTATTGCTACATTTTAATTAATATCATTGCACATTATATTAAAAAAGAAATATACAGACTTTTATATTTAATATATATGAACACAAACTTCTTTATTAACCCTTTTACCCCCAAAGGACGTACTGGTATGTTTCACAAAACTCATCCGTTTACCCCCATGGACGCACTGGTACGTCCTTGCAAAAAACTGCTATTTACATTTTTTTTTTTTGCATATTTTTGATAATTTTTTGAGAAACTTCAGGCATTTTCCAAGAGAATGAGACCAACCTGACCTCTCTATGACGAAAATTAAGGCTGTTAGAGCAATTTAAAAAAATATATACTGCAAAATGTGCTTGAAAAAAATAACCGCTGGGGGTTAAGGGTTGGAAAGTTCCAAATAGCCTGGGGGTAAAAGGGTTAAGCAGGTTGACAAAAGTCTCATTGCATAGTTTGTCTATTATTCATTTATTAGGATTATAAATTTTTGAATATTTTTCCATTTCTTACATAGTTTAATCTTTACTCTGGGTCCCTTTCTGCTCTGGGCTCATTTTCCCGTTGGGGCCCATAATTCTCATCGCATTATTTTCAATTAGGGTTGCACATACATGCAAGGCCACGATAGCTTCGCTTTCTAAAGGGGACCAGACTCGAGTTAATCGTATGTCATTGCATATTGCGTTACCACACGGCACGCAGGGATTTCACCGTGATGATTCTTTCTTTGTGTAAATCATTGGCAAATGTTTTGAGCTCGCAAGTTTCCCATACGCTTTGTGTTTGTTATGTATTGATATTTGTCTGTGCTTAGGATCTTCTGCCTCTTCATTTTATTTATTCATTTATTTATTTCCTTATTTATTTTGAATGCTTAACTCTTTTACTCCCAAGGTAAGGTTAAATTTCGAGCACATTTTGCTATATATATTTTTTAAATTGCTCTAACAGCCTTAACTTTCATCATAGAGAGGCCAGGTTGGTCTCATTCTTTTGGAAAATGCCTGAAGTTTCTCAAAAAGTTATCAAAAATATGCAAAAAAAAAAAAAAGGTAAAGAGCAGTTTTTTGCAAGGACGTACCGGTACGTCCATGGGGGCAAAGGGATGAGTTTTGAGAAACGTACCAGTACATCCATTGGGGGTAAAAGGCTTAATCTATTATCCAACAAAACTTCATTATTCTTTGTCAAAGATAATTCCCGAAATCTTATCCGTTTATTCTTCCGCGTGTTTGCAGAGTAGATTATCCGCCAGGGTTGGAACACGTGTGGTGTCAAGCGTTTAGTTGAAGGACCATTATCGAAGACTTTCAATCTATGTTGCATTCTGCTTGCCCAAGTGATTTGTCACTTAGCAAGTAGTTTAAATTCTGCACCTGTGTTTTTAGTCTAATCAAATTACTTAGCACTAATATCAATATCTCGTCTTACAAATCACTCAATTATTTTATTTGAAGAGTGACTCGTTAGCAGATAATTCAAGCAGGTATACAGTGCAATATGTCCGCAAATAATGCTGCATTCTTTTCACTTCATACAGAAATACTCGATTAAACTACAAAATCTTTGGAATTGAAATCAATTTATAAAAATATTATGCTAATCAACTCTGCTTGGCTGGCACAGTCCGCTCGCCAATTGAGGATCTTCCGACACGACTTCAATTTTGTTCCCTTCAGTTTCCTGAGTACTGTTAACATAGCTTTAGTCTGTGTCCATCAGAGTGAAGGTTTTTTATATCGAACTGAAATGACTAGAGTAATATTCTTTGGTTTTGGCCCCTTAATGTTGACAGTGCACAAATTGATTTACTGTTGGTGTCCTCAAATTTTAATCTTCTATACCTCCAGTTTCATTTTCTTCTTCCCATCTTGCTTCCATCTCTTACTTCATTCCACAAATACAGGGTTTCTACTCGGTAGCATGATACTGCTAAATGGCCTCCTAGGTCGTAGTGTCTTTTTAAATAAGATCTTGTTATTTTACCGACGATGTTACGACTTGTTTTGTTATTTTCCAACATGTTCTCTCACTAACGGTTCAATTACTATTATTAGGGAATTTCAGTTAATTAGATTATTATATATGTATTTGGGATTATGTCAATGGACTGTCACATAGTTAATCATAGATTTCATAGCATTTAACCTTTTTGAGAGCCGTTCGACTGATTTTATGCCTGGTAATTAAATTTTTCTTTTTGTTATTATGCAAAAATTTGACAAAATACGTAACATCTTATGGCAATGCAAATAAAATCTGTTCAGTCACAGGATATTAAACATTTTAGAGTCTCATCTTTTAAAATTTTCATGTTAGTATGGGTTACGTAAAAAAAAAAAAAAAAAAAAATAAAATAAAAAAAAAAAAAAAAAAACCAGGCGTGGGGCTCGTATGCTAAATCTTTTGGCAAGGGTTTGATGCAGAAAAGGTTGGACATTGCTTGCTTTACCCTATTTCGAAGCATAGTGTATTGTATTTATCACTTAAATTTTTTTAATAGCACCTCAATAGATGCAATCCTAAGATATCCTGAATTAAAGCGACCTGAGGATTTCTTTTTTATGTTTCAGCTCGGATTCCTCACTTTCCCCATCGTCTGCGATTTGGTGGAGCCGAAAGTTTGCAGCGTCGATGACGACCAGATGATAGAGGGCATGAAGCTCTCGTTTGAACGCTTGAAGGTAAGGAATTGCTTGCCTGTATTTTTTCATAATAAAGTATACATAACAGAAGGGGCCACAGGAATATGTGTTTTCTTATAACAGAACTTCTTCTTCTTTTTCTACTTCTTCTTTCCCCACTTTTATGTGGGGTCAATGTTTCTGGCCCGCGTTCTCCATCTACCTCTGTCCCACACTTCATCACCGGTTAATCCCTTTGATCAAAGGTCGTCCTTGGTACTGTCCACCTACCTTCGCTTTGGTCTCCCTCTCCTTCTCGTTCCCTGTACCTCCATTTCCATCACTCCATCACTCTCCTCCCAATATACTGTTCATCTCTTCTCATGACATGACCATACCACCTCAGTCTATTTTCTTGGATCTTATCTAATATTTCTCTTAACTCCTGTGGTACCCCTAATTACCCCATTCCATATCTTATCTCTTCTTGTCACCCCACACATCCATCTCAACATTCTCATCTCTGTCACATCCAGAACAGGCGACAGAAACCGTTTTGTTTTCTAATGAAACTACGTTGGGTTATTATGTCCTAAAGGAAAAGCAAAGGAAAAAAACTGATGTAGATAATAAAGAAATCCAGAGTTTTAAAGTCATGAATGGCAGAGGCAAGGGACGGTGACGGTGCCCTAGCAAGCATGACAATGCCGTAGAGACTGATCATAAAGTTCTCTTGCTTGAGGGTACACTTAGGCACACTCTTCTATCATTTCTCGTCATTGTGTTTTTTATGTTTTTATAGTTTATATATGAAAGATGTATTTCAATGTTATTACTGTTCTTAAAATATTTTATTTTAGTTATTCATATGTATTTTCTTGTTTCCTCTTCTCACTGGGCTTTTTTCCCCTTGTGGAACTCTCTGGCTTATAGCATCTTGCTTTTCCAACTAAGGTTGTAGCTTAGCAAGTAATCATATGAATATGATCAGCATCCAAGCCTTATCTCTATCAAGTTAGGACCAAGGGGGGCCAGGCAATAGGTGGTGATGACTCGGCAGGTAGACCTATAAGTTCCCCCAAATCCTCCATCCTTAATTTAAAAGGATGGTGATGTTGCAGACGCTACAAGAAACTATCGAGCATGAACGGTAATGATGTAGCCTCTGTACCATGGTCTTCCAATGTCATGGCATAGATTCCTAGATAGAGGATACACGCTGGCACACTATTCTAGTTTTTATAGCGTATGTACGAAGGATTTATATTAACCCTTTTACCCCCAAAGGACGTACTAGTACGTTTCACAAAACTCATCCCTTTACCCCCATGGACGTACCGGTACGTTCTTGTAAAAAACTGCTATTTCTATTTTTTTTTTTGCATATTTTTGATAATTTTTTGAGAAACTTCAGGCATTTTCCAAGAGAATGAGACCAACCTGACCTCTCTATGACGAAAATTAAGGCTGTTAGAGCAATTTAAAAAAAATATACTGTACTGCAAAATGTGCTTGAAAAAAAATAACCCCTGGGAGTTAAGGGTTGGAAAGTTCCAAATAGCCTGGGGGTAAAAGAGTTAATGTTGTTACTGTTCCTAAAATATTTTAATTGTTCATTACTTCTCAAGGTTTATCAAATGATAATCTTCGCTTTAGAATTATTTAGGATATTAAAATGAAATTGGAGGATTTTGGTCATAAATTTAAGTAAAACTTAAACCTAAGAGGGCTTTTACTCATTCAAGCAGTTTTATCACCATTTCTCACCAAGCCTTTTAGTCGTCCTACTTTAGGGACTGTCTCCATTCCTGTCGATCTTCATGTAGCCTCACTTCATCAACCTCTGGGAGACTAGAACCCTTCTCGCTAATCTTCTCTCTATAGTAAGTAGCCATCTCATTCTTGGTGTTCCTACTGGTCTTCCTCCACGTGATTTCCACTCCAAAAACCTTCCAGGATATCATTCCTCTTTCTTTCTCGTAGCATGTCCAAACCATCTAAGTTGTCCTCTCTCCGCAAACTCCAATAAACGTTCCGCTCCCAGCCCTCCTGATGTCCGCATTACGTAGCCTATCCAGTCTTGCTACAAGCAAATTACTCTATTTCATTTCTCTTCTTGTTTTTTCAAGTTTTTATGGTGTGTATATGAAAGATCTAATTTAATGTTGTTACTGTTCTAAGAATATTTTACTTCTGTGTTAGTTTATTTCCATTTTTACTTTCCTCACTGGGCTACTTTTCCTTGTTGGAGCCCTTGGGTGAGCTTATTGCATTCTATTTTTCCAACTAGGGTTGTAGCGTTGTATTTAATAGTAATATTAATAGTAAATATTAAAAGTACTGTAGTAGGCAAAAAGAACGTGCTGTTGCTATTATAATGCCGATGACTCTGGCGTCTTACTTCAACAGCTGGTCGTAGAAGCTGCTTCCGGAGCAGCCGTGTACGCGGGCGTCCACTCCCTCAAAGACGAACATCCTCCCCTCCGTAAAGTGGGGGTCATACTCTGCGGAGGAAACGTCGACCTGGATCACCTGCCGTGGATTAAGCGCAAGACGTCCTACTAGGGCACACTCGACTTACCCACTTCCGTTATCCACCCCATTCCATTATTGTTGGTTTTTATTGTTAGATTTATAGTATTTTGTGTTGAGAAGTAGGGTAGAATTGTGTTATGTCGTATACAATGTATACAGTACAGTATACTGTTTCTTTTGAAGCAAATATAGCGAGCGTCTAACCCTTTTACCCCCAAAGGACGTACTGGTACGTTTCACAAAAGCCATCCCTTTACCCCCATGGACGTACCGGTACGTCCTTGCAAATAAATGCTATAAAATTTTTTTTTTCATATTTTTGATAATTTTTTTTAGAAAATTCAGGTATTTTCCAAGAGAATGAGACCAACCTGACCTCTCTATGACAAAAATTAATCCTGTTAGAGCAATTTTAAAAAAATATACAAAATGTGCTGGAAAAAAATAACCCCTTGGGGGTTAAGGGCTGGAAATTTCCGAATAGCCTGGGGGTAAAAGGGTTAAAGACGTTGCCACAAAGATTCACCGCACAAAACTGTTTGCAATTCCTTCCTTTTGTGGTATATGTCAGTATGTTTTTATAAGGATTACACAGAATTTGAAACCTCATATATTGATACAGTTGACTTGGAGATAAACGCACTCAGAGTACTGTACCGTGACTTTAAAATCTGAAGGTAAGATTCTTGACATAGCTTGATGATTCATTTTTCATATCAGTGTTATGCATCAAACACGTCTTCCAATTTCAGGGAAAATCGTTATCTTTACCTTCCATATAAACACCTCTAGTTCAAGTTCAGGTTCAGGGGCGAGGCGTAACCCTTGCAACGGCGCCTCTGTTGTTTATCCTTCTCTTAAACTGTTTTGTCGTTTCCTTCGCATCAGGTTTAATACTTCCTTTGTCTTTTCTAAATTTGTTTCACTGAATAAAGATAATCCTACTACAGTATTTACTTTAGGTCTTCCTTGTATGGTTGTTGAAGCTCAATTATTTGATTCCTTTCTTTTCTATATTCCGGGAAATACAACAAAAAACTGGGTCAAATCTTCTTCCTTATTTTCACAAAAATTAGTTTACATTCTCCCCATTGTGTCCATTTACAGTTTTTAGTTTTAACGTCTAGTTTCGTCTATATCTCCGAGTCTGTGCTCCATAATATTTTCCTTCCTTCTTCACACCATACTGCTTCTCATAGGTGTTCCATGACCCTCCAGCTCCTGTTTTTAAATAAATGACGTAAAATATAACCCTAGGGTTCCGACGTTAAGAATGTGTCTGTTTTTCTTCTTTTTTCAAAAAGATTTCGGATTTGAATTAATTTGATTGTAAGTAGCCATCAATGTCAGAAACATTTCAGAACTCTGTCCTACAGTATATTTCGCCTCTTCTTTGCTGTTTATTTGGTCGTGTGTCATCTAGCTTGTAGTTACCTTGCTAAAAGTTTCTTAGGAACTGTTCACTTTTAAGTTCCCCAGATTTATAGACCTTATCCCTTACATTTTATAAATCACTTGTTGCCTTAACTTATTATTAAGGCATGGAAGGTGATATTTGGCACATAGTACTATTGGGCTACTCGAACGAGATAACCGAGTCAATACCTTAAAGCCACAGTTGCTGACCCACTCGTACTTCTAAGATCGAATCAAACTTCTGTAGTTGGACACCCAAAGGATTTCTCCTGAAGTAAAGAGGAAATTTGAGTTAAAGAGGTTGGACAGCAAAGATGGAGGAGACCAGAAAGAGCCGATGAGTGTAGTGTGGGTAGGCTGTCGGTACATCTTATCAGGGAAACTGTAGGCATTATTTAAGCTACTTTGCAGCTCCGCTTCAGCCACCTAGCTGTAACTACCTTTTTGGCTTCCCTCTAGTACCTCGGCAATGATTGGTCTCTCCGGCCCTAGCCCAAGGGCTCCAACAGGGGATGCAATTCAGTTTGGAAAATAAATGCAGGAGTAAAGAATAAACTATAATAGAGAAAATCAGTTGAAGGATATTGTAGAATCAAGTTTTCTTCTAAAGTTACTTGTCTTGTCAAGCAATTGGTGTTTCAGCAATTTTGGTTCTTATAATAATAAAAGAAGTTTGATTTTATTTCACTATAGATTTTAAATAAAAGAAACAAAAGAAATGCCTGTAAATGTTATTGGCACCATTGACTGTGTGATGAGAGTGTGGCAAGTAGACACAAAGCAGTAAAAAAATGTTGAAAGAGACCATCATACCAGTGAGAAATAAAGAATATGATTATCGTCTCTACAATATTGGTCTGTTGCACTTGACTTAGGTAGAAAAATTTACTTAGATGATTACGTATTTTATTTTTGGGCTCGAGCCATGTCGTCCTGATGGAAGTTCCCTTCGGCTGCTTCCTACTGTATAATATTTCTGCGATTGATATTACAAGAGAATTACTGTCAGGTATCATGGGGTTCCAACCCCCGGAACGACTATCCGTAGATATCGTGTATAATCAGGGACGTATCCGTAGATAACCATAGATATCTACACCCCAACCAGACTTAACCCAGTCTAGGAATCTAAGGAGGAGGATAGGCGAGGAGCTGTTACACATCCTCTCCCTTCACAGTACTACTCATCTCTGATAAACCCATTCCAATTTTCGCAGCTTACCTACGCGTTCGTGTTTTTGTCGAGAGCGCCTTTTTTCAGCTTTTTGGCGTTTTTCCTCGCATGATGCCTTCCTTTTCGCCGTCAGCCTTTTTTCAGCTTTTTGGCGTTTTTCCTCGCAAGATGGCTTCCTTTCCGTCGTCAAAGTAGAGTACCCTCCTCTTTTACAGTTTGATTTAGTTGTAGCTGCTTTACATCCCCTCGGGGAGTGGTTAATTCACTTTTTTATGGCGATGAGGGAGCCGGGCTATCCGAGTCCAGCTAGCCATTGGGCGCCATTTTGAGTATGCGGCGATATTCTAATGACTGTTGCACATGTGTTAGGCAGAAAAATTCACTTAGATGATTATGTATTTTATGAAAAGGAATGAAGAGAGTTTAGTCACTTGATGTTCGCAGGACTTAAGGTCAAGATTTAGTAGGGCAAATTAGAATTAAAGTACGAGACAGAAAAATAGTGGGAAAAGAGATGCATTAACTCCAACGAAGACGATCATAGCCCTTATCATCTTTGTTGGAAGATGTTTTAAAGGTGGTAGATTTATATGTACGGTAGGTATTCCCCGTAGTTGCTATTGAAGTAAACCAAAAGGTCTGCTGTAGAAGATAAGCAGCAAAACTGGAAACTCATAAATATACCTGTTTGGAGGGAAATGTAAATACTTCAACACTTTCCGATAGAGTGAGATATCTTATCCTTCCAAAAGTTTAACAAATTGCAGATTTATTTGTCTTTATTATACTAGACTTCCTGTGTAGGTTAATACAATGTCTAAACCCAGACATAAGAAGCTCATTGTTACAATTTTATTCCTCCTAATTCAATAGAAAAAGGGAAAACCTACATAGGTCTATTAGTATAAGAAATGTATATTTTACTTGGGATATATTTTTGTTAACATAGATTTTATAATGAAGTTTATTTAAACTTTAAGACATTCAAAATCCATAATTATTAGTAATTGTTGTAGTCACAAAAAAAATGTTGTTGCAAAGTATGAGTTATTGTTGGTACAATAAAATATATTATTAACACAGTATAATTTTCCTTTGATTTAATTATATTTCTTTACGAGGATTATGTTCTTTCCTTTTCAGACTTTAGGTTGGTATGTTTATTTACATGAGTGGATTTCTTACAAGGATTAGTTTGCCAGATGTATGTGACGTACACAGACCTAGAAAACGTTTACGGCAGGATTGGTAGAGAAGCCATATTGATGATGTATGAAATATATATACATACATACATATACCAAGGCACTTCCCCCAATTTTGCGGGGTAGCCAACATCAACAAATGAAAACAAAAACAAAAAAGGGGACCTCTACTCTCTACGTTCCTCCCAGCCTAACAAGGGACTCAACCGAGTTCAGCTGGTACTGCTAGGGTGCCACAGCCCACCCTCCCCCGTTATCCACCACAGATGAAGCTTCATAATGCTGAATCCCCTACTTCTGCTACCACCACGATCACCAAGGTGACCGAAGGAAGCAGCAGGGCCTACCGGAACTGCGTCACAATCGCTCGCCATTCATTCCTATTTCTAGCACGCTCTCTTGCCTCTCTCACATCTATCCTCCTATCACCCAGAGCTTCCTCCACTCCATCCATCCA